>NW_006204037.1:1038948-1063087 GCF_000334495.1 Tupaia belangeri chinensis | reverse complement strand
ACCCGGCGTGGACCAGACGCTCCTCTGCCCCGCAGGCGCCCAGGCACCCGCGCCCACCCTTCGCCAGCCTCCGGAGCGAGCTTGGCGACTAGGACTCGGCCAGCCGAGCTGTTCAAAAGTCGCATCGTGGTGTTTCGCTTGTGTCCCCGTGTGAAAGTTGGCTTGCCGCACTTTGCGCGCCCTTCCTGGAGGCCAACCCGAGACGCCAAGCTGGAGAGACCGTGCCCTCCTGAGGCCAGCTGCCCCACGAGCAGAGCCTCGGTCCCCGTCGCACTGCCGGGCTGGGCAATATGAAGGAGCAGCCCCCATGTGCGGGCACCGGGCATCCGAGCATGGCGGGGTATGGCAGGATGGCCCCCTTTGAACTCACTGGCGGCCCCGTGAAGCGCTTCAGAACTGAGTGCCCCTTTCCCTGTCTCTTCGCAGAGGAGGCCTACCAGAAACTGGCCAGCGAGACCCTGGAGGAGCTGGACTGGTGTCTGGACCAGCTAGAGACCCTGCAGACCAGACACTCTGTCAGTGAGATGGCCTCCAACAAGGTAAGTCCCTGCTCTGCGGGCGCCAACGCCCCTGAGCTTTGATTCCCACGCTGGTGAAGCCACCAGTCCCCGTGGTCCTGGGAAATACATAGATCAGTCATGCTTCTTGCATGTTGGCCCCTCTGGCCCCTGTTTCCATGCATTCTTCCTCTCCCATTCACTCCAGATAAATTAAACATTTTGCGAAAGCGTCCTCAGTGGAGTTTGATTGAGTACCTCCAGGGCCCAGGGTTCCTCAGTGACACTTTGCCCTTGCAGCAGAAACCCAGTAGGTTCCCTTGGCATCGCATGTTTACAGGTATTCCTGGCGGGATTCTCGGTAGCAAGTTCGAGTCGCTAGATGTCAGTGAAATCATTTGGAGGTCACCAGCTACCTCACTCAAACTCCAAGAGCTCACTGAACTTGGAACCTTCACCCTCAATTATCTGGTTGTCAGGGAGCCCTGGAGAAGGGAGTCTTTACATTGATATGTTCAGTCAGCTATCCACATCCACAAGAAACATTTACAAAGTTTAAAGGTGCATTGTGCTCATTACCTTTGTTGGCATTAATCTGAGAGAGAAAGCCCAATTTTCTGAGGTCATTTGGTTACAGAGAGGCTTCTTTGTGCTGTTAAGTGTCAGGGTGCTGGTTGTGGCAATTACTGGAGTTGGGGGGCTGAGAAGTAACCTTCAGCCTGAGACAGCCTTAAAAATAGCCTGGAAAGCAAGGTAGAGTGTTTCAGTTTTGCTGTATTTTTGTTTTGGAATTTCTTTTCTTTGGGTGTTTAGTTATATAAGGAAATAATTGGGATCGTGTATGTTTTTAATGACTAGCTAGGGGCAGAAAAAGAGGCTTGTGCATGTTGGATGCAGATGTCTGAGGGATATAGCCAGTGAGTACTGGTAACGTGTGGCAATTAGTAATTGTTGTATCTTTAAAAATGTAAGTATTTTGGGCCACCTATTACAAAATCAGGAAGGTTTTATCATTTTACAATTTATCTGCGTGCACATATCTTGCAAGGAGTCTGTTTTAGCTTACTGTAGTTTTTAATCCCATTTTTTTTCTCATGCAGTTTTTGCAAAATGCCACAGTCTATCAGCCACTGAGTGTCTTATGTGTTAATTGTGTACATAGATAAGGTTGTTCAGTGAAAGTTGCCTTCAAATAAATAAAAGGGGCTCCGGGACACTGCCTGAGGGTACTCACCTATACCGTGTGCATGCATATCTGCGCTCTTTGTCATGTGGGGCTCATTTCTAAATGTAGCATGGCTCCTCATCAGAGTAACCAGTTATTGCTATTTACTGGGGCTCTTACAACCTGCGGAGGCATTGTTCTTATTTCGTTGCCAAGTAGTTTTAGAAAATATAAGTCATTTTTTAATAATTTGATTCATAGTATCAGTAGATAGATATATGCTGAATATCCCCAGTGCCCTAAATGGAAAATACTATTCTTCGGTGGGCCCAAGTTCTTCATTCTCTTGTCCAGCTTATTCTGTGTAATAAAAGGAAGAAGTCACCTCCCCATCATGTGAAAGCATGTGTTTATGTTTTCAAAGTGATTAGGGGGTACTTTTTTAGTGATTTGAACCAGAGCAATAGTTATTTTTCTTAAAACTCATAATGAGACCTATATTTGAATCTTAAAAGTAATGTGCAATCTAATAATGTATTATAAATGACTTCAGCTTTTAAGTAACCATCTATGCTAAGATTAAAAAAAAAGTTTAGGTCATAATAATTGCTCAAAATGACTCCTTTCTTTTAAAGGCCCCAAATAAGGTTTTTTTTTGTTTGTTTGTTTTTTTGTGAAGGCCCCCAGTTAGACTTGGAGTAGGAGTTAACTGACAGGTTTAATATGAGAGGTAGGGATATTTTGTTGACCTGAGATCTAGGTACAGTGAGAAAAGACTTTTTCAAAATAGAGTCATTGTAGCTATGTCTATGTCTTGTGGTTGGATGATGATTGACATGACACTTGTTTTTAAAATTAAACTTAGCTTAAGCTAGTTCTTTAAGTTTTAATGTCTATAACATTCATTTCTTTGTTAACTTGTTCATTTCTAAATATGTTTAAAGCTTCCATGCGTTTTTGTAGATGAAAAAGGATTGGCACTGAAAGGAGAAAGTTCTTAGAGGTTGTGTAGTTACCCTCTGGTTGGTAACAAGGGCATGAATAAGCCATATTGACATAAGCTATACAAGAATTGGAACAACTGATATGAAGCCTCCCTTCAGAAGGGTGCTACACCTTTCCTCTGAACTGGAAATGTGTCCAGCTTATATCTCATCTTCTCCAAGTTATTCATTCTGTATCTCTAGAATATGAGTAAGTCTGAAGCATGCCTTTTGGCTAATAGCTTTTATTAGTTCCATTACTGTCCTTTTTTTTTTTTTTCTTTTTTAACCTACTGTTCAAATCGACCAGATTTTTTTTTTAAATTCCTCAAACCCATTTGATAAATGGGGTTAACAAATTATTCATATATATTTAAAAAATCATAATAAAAGGGAATCTAAACCAATTAGCAGTTTTTAAATAATGCTTTATAAGCAATTAGCTACATTTCCTGTATTGATATTGTAAGTGCATATTGCTTGTTGATGGTAGGGTATCAAGGCAGGGAAATTACTGACTCCTTGGCCAAAACTAGGTTGTGGGGTGCTTGTACTAAGGAAGGGTACGAGATTCCAGATGGTATTGAATGAGAGTGATCAGATCTACAGCATTTACTCCCATAAGCACATTAATCTGTCTGAGATTTGTATAGATTTCCTTTTGCTGCAATTGAAAGGGATTTTAGTGAGGTTTCAAAGCTTTGGAGGCAGACAGACCTGGAAGGCATCTCACATAATGGCGAGATGCCTTCAGATTCTGGTCTGCCTTTTATTACACAGAATCTACCAGACAAGAGAATTAGGAGCTTGGGACCACTGAAAAATTGTATTCAACATTTAGGACACTGGAGATATTCAGCATATGCCTACTGCTGTTATGAATCATGTTATGAAAAACAATGTATATTTTCTAACCCTGCTTGTTAACTAGTCATGCTTTTGTTCCCCACTAGCTGAGTTGCAGTCAAGTAATGACTTTAACATTTTTAGCTTTAGCTCCTAAGCATAACATGGGTATAATAATCGTTATTTTGGAAGTTTAATTTAAAAGAATATACAAAACAGCTAGCTAATACAGTATCTGACCATATACCTCCTGTGTTGGCAGTTATTTGAGGCTTAGGTCAAACTTCATTGGTTGCCTACTTAGCTCAAATTTGTTTTACCGTTCTATTGTAATTTATGCTAGAAATTTCAAGTTTCATGATTATTTTACTTTATTTTTGGGGGGGTTTGTCATAGGATGTGCACGTATGCTCGCTGGAGAGAGAGAGTGACATTGAGAGAGAAAGTGAGGAATCACCCCTGAGGGGGGATGGCCATACCACAATCCCTTCTCCTCCATTCTCCACCTAGTATTTTGGGCACACATGCACACACTCCTGGCATGATTTTCAAGCTGCCACATCTGGGGCTCAAACTGCAGGTGGCCATGAGGGAGTCCAGCACCTTAACCACTATCTTACCTCCTGGCACCCATGGATTATTTTTAAGTTTATTTATTTCTTCTGAGAGAGAGAGAGAGAGAGAGACAGTACTCCCCTACAGGGTTTTGACGTGGCATTTCACTCCCCAGCCTCAACCAGCCCCAATCATGGGCAAATGTATGCCAGCTACACTTAAGGAGGTCTCTGGATCCTTCTTAGAGTTTTGAGTTTTCCTGCTACAATACCGTCCGGCCTCCAGTTTTGTGACTTTTTATAGTATAATTCTTAGATAACTGTCTTCAGTGCAAATTTCTACAATATAAGAAGTGCTTAAATTATATTTACGGTCTTTAAGTAGACATACACATTTTTGAAGTTCTAATTAGTTTAGTCTATTTTCAAATTTAGTTACAGAATCTCAGACAGAGAAGCCAAAGACTTTTCCTGTTTCATGACAATACTAAAAACAGCTCTCATTAATTTTTAGAACATTTAAAACTTAATGTAGAGCTGGTGGGTACATTTCCATTCATTTGTACAAATTTCGCAAAGCTAAAGTACCTTTTTAGTAAAATAGTTTCATAGTGGTTTAATGCAAGGTAGTTTTGTGATGGTTTTGGTTACTTTTCTGTCAGCGAAAATAGGTATGAAAGGAATTGGCGAGGAGGGCAAGACAAGGGTCTGGGCCTGAGAACTTTCAGGATTATGCTACGGAATCCTGTAGCTATACTCTTGTGACCTCATAATGCACATTTCATCAGGCCTTTGATGTTAAGTGTGCTGATGTGTAAGAAGAAAACACTCATTCTGAGTTTCCCCCAAAACACACCACTCTAAAAATGTGTTATGTTTAACTCTCTTATCTTGGGCATTTCTGAGGCTTGGCACGGCTGAAACCTGTTCTTTCAAGCTGACATGCTGTCTTGAAAAGTTGGGATTCGAGCATCCTTCTAAGAGACATAAGGTTTTTGTATAGTTCATTCCAAATGTATTTAGGCCAGCTTTGCTAATGTGGTGATGATATCTTTACAGAATTTATTTTGTCTGTTTGGTTTTTAGCAAATATCCCTCGCATGTTTCTGTTGCCTATGCGTTAGATGGCTTTTCTGGGATGCTTCTTCCTAGTGCTTTCTCAGGCTGCTCCCCCTGCTGTTTTGTAGTAGTCAGTGCATAACATGTGCTAGCACTGCTGACAAGTATTTTTTTCCTGAGCATGGGTGCTCGAATGAATATAAGATGCCCATAAATGTGGCTAAATCTTAAGATATTTCATAATTACACAAGTACAAGTTGATTCAGAGAAGAAATGTTAAACTTTGGCTAATAAAGAAGCTTGTTGGCAAAAGCATTTTAGTTTTATGGAGAGAAAGTAGCAATGATGGTTTTCTATATAAGATCATTGTTAATGCTTACTCAACATACCTAAATAAAAATTAAATTTTGAAAGAAAATATATTTTATAATTGTAGAAACTTAGCTTTTTAATATATTGAGTTTGATACCTGATTTTTATTTTTTTAAGTTTATTTCCTTCATGGAAAAGAGAGTCATGATGATCACAGAAATCTTAAACCCAACAAAAGCATTATTTATCATGCTTACTATTTGGGATCTCCTTCCCCTTGCAACAGGATCATTTCATGATCCTCCCCCAGCCTTCCAGGCAGCCAGGGTCTTGGAAGCAAACTGTGGTCAAGCCCCACACGTTCACTTCAACCTGGGATTTGAACCCCAGGTCTCTCAGATGGTCTTAGAATTGCACTAGTGCCTCAATGCCTATGCCATTGTGGCTAGACCAATATCTGTTTTTCATACATTTAATAAAGGTAGCTTTAGGAAAGATTTATTCAGCTTATATATAGTGTTATAGTGCCTTAAAGTTAATGTGAAGGATTTGAAATCCTTGCTTTTAATCATCACTGTTAGAAAAATGTCCTTTGAGGAGCCAGCAGGTGGTTTGGTGGTTAAGATGTTGGACTCCCACATAGTCCTGGACCTAGCTGCTTTAAAATCATGCTGGGCACATGTGTGTGTGTGCCCAAAATCCCAGAAGGACAATGGAGGAGAAGGGATTGGATGTAGCATGGTCATCTCCTCTAGGGGTGATTTCTTACTTCCTCTCTCTCTGTCTCTCTTTAACAAGCATGCATGCCCCATGGCAAAAACCTTTTGTTTTTTTAAAGGACGGAAAGAAAACTATCCTTTGCTTTTAAGTTATAAGAGAAAAGGAAATCATTTTTAATGGATTTTATTTTATTTTATTTTTTTAATATTTTTAGTCTCACTGAGTAGTAAAGACACTAAAGATCAAAACGAATCTTAATTTGTCTCTATTGTCATCAACTCAGTTTCTATGTTAGGGTCTAATGTTAAATATCTCCAGCATTTAATACTCAAAAATTTCTCATTTTTATGATTCAGTTAAAAAAATCAATACTAGGAAATTAGTTCAGGTTGTGACATGTTGACTGAATTTATGGGATAGTGGTCACTTCTGTCAGAGAGCATGGTGAAGTCTTTCTTTTGTAAAAATAATTTCAAAATTATTTTTGAAATGTAAGACTTGACTGAAATAAAGCAGGGCTTTTCCCAGTGTTCTGGGTAATGGATAGATTTAAGCACTTTTCCCCCAAATTGTAAGTATAATAAATAATGCTTTTGTTTAGTTTAAGATTTCTGTGATCATAACATAAATTACTTGTAGCTATTAATTAAGATGCAAATATTGATACATGGCAGGTGCGAAATACTTCTTAGTGAATTATTTAATTTTATTTATTGTTATATCTTTTTTTTTAGAGGTTTTTGCTATAGGGCGTGTGCGCTTGCCAGACAGACAGAGACAGAGAGATAGAAAGTGAGAAATCACCCCCCAGAGAGGATGGCCACGCTGCAGTTCCTTCTCCTCCATTCTCCTCTCGAGATCTTGGGCATGCATGCACATGCGCCCGGTGTGAGTTTTAAGCCACTGGGTCCGGGACGTGAACTGCGGTCAACTACGTGGGAGTCCAGTGACATAGCCATTACGCTAACTGCTGGTCCCATTATTATATCATGTTTTAATTTAACCAGAGATAGTGAGAGAGAGAAAGTGAGAAAGCAAGCCACTGGGTCTAAGACTTGAATGGTCCACCATGTGGGAGTCCATCTCTTTAACCACCATGCCACCTTCTGGCCCCATGAAATGGTTTTAATATCATAATGTTTTAGTGATTCATAAAATAGAGGTAGATTTGATTTTATCTTTTTCAGCAAGCAAGACCAGCCCTTTTTCTTTCTTTTTTTTTTTTTTTTTTTAAGAATTTTTGCCTTAGGGCACGTGACCTTGCTAAAGAGAGAGAGAGAGAGACAGAGAAGTGAGAGAGAAAGTGAGAAATCTCCCAGGGGCATGACTACACTGCAGTCTCTTCTCCTCCATTCTCCTCCCAGGATCTTGCTTCCACATGCACACACATCTGGCGTGTTTTTCAAGCCACCAGATCCAGGACTTTCATCGCGGTTGGCCATGTGGGAGTCCAGCGACATAACCACTATGCCATCTGCTGGCCCTCATCAGCTCTTTTTTAAAACTGCAGGTTGCTGGGTTTATTTTCATAGCTCTGGCACAGCAGTAGCTCTGGCAGGGGTGTAGCTCTGGACCTGGCTGTTTGTGATAGTTTAATTGGCACTGTTCGTCTGAGATCTTTCTAGCAAACAGAGAGATGGATTGCCCTTTATCTTAATATTACCTCTAGACGTAGGCATTTTTTTTATAAAAGTATTTTATCTGCTCCCACAGGGATGGGGGCAAAGCTGGGTCTTTGCTTAAACAACAAACAATTCTGCTATGTTCATTAGGAAATTAGTTAAATTGGATTACTAGCTGTAGTGATAATAGGTTTATTATCCTCTGCTTTTAGAGAATATTTTTAATGAAGTGTTTTTCTCTATTATTATGGTTCGGGGCATTTGCTGTTGTTTTGCTGTACTTGGATGGGATGAGGATGAATGATATTTACTTCTTGGCAAGAGTGTACCCCAGTGATGCTTACAGCAGCTTTGTAGAGTGGAAAGAACATCGATGTTCTTCGTCAGGCAAACTTGGTCTCAAATTCCAGCTCTGCTGTTTCCTACCTGATATTTTGGGGAACATGCCTCATCGCCGTGCAGCTCAATCTGATTTATAAATGGGAATAGTAAAAGGAAGAAATAAAATTGAAAGGTAGTTGAGAGCATTAGCTATGTAGTGTATACAAGACGCAGTTTGGTGCTTGGCACATATTGGGTCCTCAGTAAATTACATGTGCTCAAATATTTAGGACATATGCAGAAAGAGAGACTAAAGAAAAACCTATGTCCTGTACTCTTTGCCACGTAAAAATATATTTCTTAGAAGAAAAACATTATCTTTTCATTCTGTAAAAAACTAGTGTACATGAGGGTTGCTCTTTGTCATTTCTGTGTAAATTCATATTTGCCCCTGTACGTTGAGAGCTTAAATTTAAAGTAATTTATTTTTAACCATAAATATCAATCTGAGCACCTCTTCTTAAGCAATGATATACTTGAACTCCTGGGTTTCATGTTCTAGGTATTTTTTTCTAATATACATTAAATTTCACATACATACACACTACACACACACACACACACACACACACACGAGAAAACATTCAGTCATACCACCTTAAAGCATTCTGCTTAACCACTTAGAGACATTGGACATACTTTTGAACATACTAGTCTGAAATCAGTAGCATGAACAATTTAGAGCGTCTTCTCTGGTTAGAAAGGTTTGTTTTAAATAGCCGACAGTCTTCCTTCTCTGCCTTCAGTGGAATTTCTCCACTAGAGGAGACATTTACCAATTTCTTGGGCAGAAATTTCCCATTCATTAGATACTCACTCCTTTAGCAGAATGGTGTATGGCTTTAGAGCAACCTCCTAGGTTGTATTCATTCTCTGCCTTTTACTAGAGAGAAATTGGAACACTTTATCTTCTATGCTGCAGTTTGCTCATCTGTTGAATAATTGCTCTGATAATTTAATACATTAAAAAAGTTGTATAACCGTCAGGAACGTAGTAGGTATTCAATATATTAAGTAATTGATCTTTCCATCGCTAAAGGAATACCATTAGTCTTATTTTAGGGGATGAGGGTTAGACATGGTGTAGGTTGGCATCCTGATTCCTCTCTTTACAATGAACTTGTGATGGTGTCCTACTAATGTTCCTATAAACCAAATTATTGCAGTGTTTTATTTGCATTTATCTTCAACAATGACTTTTACAAAGGTAGTTTGGGGATTGTTTTTGGTATTTTTAAATTTTTATCCTTTAAAAAATTTGCCTTTTGTTTTACTGTGTAACCTCAAACCAGTCCATCAAACCTGCCTGAAATTTTTTCAGAGTATCAAAAACTCTCTGAGCAAAAATATATAAAGCTGTGAAAGATAATCTAACGAGGTTTTTTTTTTTTTTTTGGAGAGTTTTTCGCTGTAGGACACGTGCACACGCCAGACAGAGAGAGACATAGAGACAGAAGCGAGAAATCACCCCCCAGAGGGGATGGTCACACCGCAATCCCTTCTCCTCCATTCTCCCCTCGGGATCTTGGGCACGCACGCACAGGTGCCCGGCGTGAGTTTTAAGCCACCAGGTCTGGGATGCGAACTGCGGTCAACTACATGGGAGTCCAGCGACATAGCCATTACACTAACTGCTGGTTCCCTAACCAGGTTTTTCATAAGTGGGTATATCTCTGTTATTTCTCTGAATGATAGTGAAAGTAATCCAGGCACAAAATCTCTAATTAATATTAACTACTAAGAAATATGTATCAGGATTATAGCCCTCCAGCCTACCTCTTCACACCTTAGCCATCTATAATAGTATACACACAGATATTTTTGTGTTCTGTCAGGTAAGAGGGCCTGGAAGCAAGGACCCATAATAGCAACAAGCACACCTAGCACCCACATTTTGGCTTTTCATACCCTTCTCCAATAGAAGAAAACAGAACTCCTTGGAGAATAGCTTTTTCTAGAGACCCAAGCAGGAAATATACAAGATAAGCCTGGAACATCTGCTGCCAGAGAGTAAGGACATGCTTAAACCAACATCCCCACACTTGTAAAGACGTATCAAAGGGATGCAAGAGCACATGGATGGGGTCCCGGTAGCTACAACTGGGACAATTTGAGCAAGAAAATATATGTTTGGATTATAATCCAAAGTATAAATTACTTTTGAGTACTGAGTCCATATTGATATAAATAACTGAGTAAATATTGGATTGTCACAAAAGTGATGATGCATTTTTGCATAGAAAAAAATGCATCATGATTTTTCTACAGTCCAATTATTAAATAAGAGAAAACAGATAATTGGTGTGTATCAGAAATCTGAAAAACTCACACAGCTATTCCACCTTCAAGGAGGGACAATGAAACTCCCGTCTTCTTAAATATGGGGCACGTGTGTTGACTTCCTTCTAAATACTGGGTTGTTGGAGAAGTCATGACATCCTTTTTTTCTGTTTTTCTGTGCATCATAACTTCTCTGACAACCCAATAATACAGTATGAAAGGGGGAAGATGAGCAACTTGACAATAGAGAAACCTCAGCCAGATTCTCAAGGTCATATTGACAGTAAGTCATGTTGATAGTGTATGCTCTTGATCAAATCAAATGAAAATGTCATTTAAGTTTAGGCTTTTTCTACTGATGACATATAACCCCAGTCTAACCATAAGAAGATGAGACAGATCCCAGATGAGGAACATTCTGCAAAACACCTGAATCGTACTAAAAATTGTTAGGATTGGGAAAAACAAGGAAAATCTGAGAAACTCAGAGCCAAGGGGAGTATTGGGAGACCTTCCAACTAAATATCTTGGATGGTATACTGAAATAGAAAAGAACCTTAGGTTAAAAAAAAAAGAAAGAAAGAAAGAAAGAAAGAAATATGAATCAAAGTGTGCACTTTCGTTAGTGATATATCAATATTTGTTCAATAATTGTGACAAATATGCCACACTAACGTAAGATGTTAACGATAGGAGAAAGTAGGTGAAGTATTTGGGAACTTTGTACTGTTTTCAAACTTTTCTGTTAGTCAAAAACTATGTGAAACAAGTATTTGGAAAAAGTAAATCTTAAGCATCCTTAAAGCCTACCTGGAATACTACTTCTAAAAATTCTTTTTAAGTTGCCAGAAGATGTGTGCACTCACCAGAGACATAGAGAGAAAGCATTCCCCCAATGGGCTTGGTCACACCAACATCCCTTCTTCATTTCTCCATCCTCCTGGCGTTTTGGGCACTCACACACCTGCACCCAGCATGATTTTCAAGCTACCAGGGCTTCAATTTGAACCATTCAGCCATCTGGGATCTGATTCCCTTAACTACTAAGCTATGGAGATGGCCCATCTGTGAAGCCTTTTGTGGCCTATGTTTTCTTAAATCTCCCACCCCATTCTCACCCCACTCCCTTAATCTAATACAATGTCTTTCTTCTTTAACCATCCACAAGATTTTATTTGTAATTCTAACTCTTAATACAGTATTTTGTATCTTTGTTTTATTTTTCTGAAGAGAATTTCTGTTCTGATTTTAGCCCCAACACAGTGACTGTCCATATAACCATTTGTAGTTGGTCACATAAATTAATTAGTACAGGGCATGTTGGTTTCGTGTAAATAACTTGTTTCTCACCTTCTATTGACAGACTTAGTCTGAGCATCATAGCTTATACCTTTCACGAAAGGTGCCTTTCATTGGCAAGAATCTTAAGCACTTCCCACTTATGAATCTTAACTCTGCTTATATAGAGAATCACTCCTCACTTAACAACCTATCTGTTAAGCAACCGTGGATTTAGGACCAGCTCTCCAGCACAGGAAATCCCCTTTCTCCATCGGTGTGAGTCTCAGGAATCTCCTTTTTCAGAATTTGTCTTGTTCCACCATCAGTTAGTATTCACTACAAGTGTTCACAATCATGCAAGACTACATGTTTCATTTATAAATTTGTACTTTATTGTGCATTCATAGTAATATTAAAAATACACAAAAAATACATAATTATTATGCCAGATTTCTTTTTTGGGGAGAGATTTTTGCTATAGGGTACATGTACTCTCCAGAGAGACAAAGAGAAACAGAGACAGAAAGCAAGAAATCACCCCCCAGGGGGATGGCCATGCCATAATCCCCTCTCCTCCATTCTTCTCTCGAGATCTTGGGGAATGCACACACATGTGCCTGGCATGATTTTCAGTCCTCCAGGTTCAGGACCATGTGGGATTACGACGTAACTACTGTGCCATTCACTGGCCCCAATTATGCCAGATTTCTATTAGTGTGTTGTGATGTGTCTTGTCATTTTCTGGTACTTATCTAATGTATTCTTTTTATATGGTTAGAATTACAGTATTGCATGGTACTTATTGAAAAATACATCCCTACGGCACCACAACATTTCATAAGACATCCTCTTTAAGCTCAACAACATAGTCATAGGAACAGAGTGTGGTGGTTAAGTGAGAAGTGCCTATACTCATCTGAGAAATTTTAGCATAGTATGTTAAATTAGTCTCACCTCATTTAAGTTAAAAGGTTATAGTGAACAGACAAAAATCTACATAGTCATGAACTTAAATTGTCCTCTCTTCTTTGTAACTCGCTTAGCAACAGCATTCTTTTTTTTTCTTTTTTTCAAGAGGTTTTTGGTATAGAGCGCTTGACCTCGCCAGAAAGACAGAGACAGAGAGACAGAAAGTAAAAAATCACCCCCCCCCAGGGGGGGTGGCCACACCACAATCCCTTCTCCATTTCCTTCTCGGGATCTTGGGCACACACGCACACGCCCCCAGTGTGAGTTTAAGCCCCCAGGTCTGGGATTCGAACTGCTGTCGACTGTGGGAGTCCAGTGATGTGGCCATTAAGCCATCTGCTGGTCTCATAGCAACAACATTCTTATTAGTAGTTTGTTTGAATTCAAAAATGAATGACATATCTGAATACTTTACCTGCTAGCTTTGGAAGAAAGAATGTGTTTGTTGGCTTTTTCCCATTAGTGAATAAGCTGGGCAGGTTTGCCAGAGGTGTGCTTGAGTTCCCACCAGCATCTCTGATCGGCTGCACAGTAATCCCTCTAGTGGCAGCCTCTGCGAGCAATGTGCTATGCACACATAGGCAGCATAATAGAAAACACCTCAGCCTGTCATAATCAGGTCTGGAGAGTAGTAAGCACCGCCCTGACAGGGATGTGTCATAGCAACTAAGCAATAATGCAGCTGCCTTATTAAAGTGCAGGCTGCTGGGTGTTTTCTCCATTTCAGAAAATAACAGGCTGATTTTAAGGGTATTTCCAAGTACATAGCAGTGTGTTGGTTGCGTTGTTTTTGTTTGACACTTACATATGAATAAAGACATTTTAAAGAAAGGTCTTTGAAAGTATTTTCAGGGGATGTATTAAAGTGTTTGACTTTTGTTATTCTTCCTTAATTTTACTTGACCTTTCAATTCAAACCCATTTGAGAAGGAAAAGCAAGTATTTCACTACAGTGGGAAAGTATGTTAAAATAAATCATAATCAATAAATTGGTTATATGAATTTTTAAAGAATTATGTATTATACTGAATCATTCCAAATTACAAAGAAAAGAACTTTTTTTTAAGTTTTTATTTCTTTATTCTTTGAGCAACAGATCAGAGAGAGAGAGAGACAGCACCTATTAAAAAGGTCTTGACAACAGGTTCGTCTCTAGTATAAAACAACCTGGGATCATTGGCACACACATATTTGGTGTGTACTCAGAAGGTGAGGAAAAGAGGCTAAGGATTATGAAGAATTGTTCGAACCAAAGCTATAAGTCTATTACAAGAATATTCAAAAATTAAGACAGATTTAGGAAATCAAAGTTTTGAAATTTTGTTTCTTTTTGAGAGCTTTGCTGAGAACCTTTCATAGATGAGGTATTTAATGAAGATTTGTTGACTAGTTCCCTTCCCTTTTTAACCACTTTTCTTTTGAATATTTTAAGTCAGTTTCAACAATAAACTGTGAAAAGAATAAAACCAATTAACATTATCTTTGGTATATATTTTAATTTTCTATTCTTTGTTTTCTTAATTTTATATTACTAGAATAATGTAGATCTTCATAAGAATAATTGACTTTCAATGAGTCATAAGGAATCTTTTACTATAAATATGCATATATCTTTTTTCCTCCCATTTCCTAGGTTACCTTTTTACCTTGTTGTATCCTTTGCTATGCAGAGGCTTTGTAGTTTGGTATAATCTTAATGGTCAACCTTTGCTACTGTCGCCTGTGCTTTTGATGTTGTATTCAAGGAATCATTATTATAAATATTTTAATGAAGATTTTCCATATCATATTGTAGGAATTTTATAGCTTTAGGTCTTATATTTAAGTCTTTAATTCACTTAGAATTGATTTTTCTAAATAGCAAGAGATAAAGGTCCAATTTCATTCTTTTGCATGTGAATATCTAGTTTTCCCAACACCATTAATTGAAGAGAGTATTCTTTCCTTATCATCATATATTATTGACATCTTTATTGAAGGTCAGTTGACTATATCTGCACTGGTTTATTTTAGGTCTCTTTATTCTGCTCCATCAGATATATCTTTATGCCAGTTTCATACTGTTTGGATAATTGAGTTTCAGTGAATCATAGGAATCTTTTACTAAAAATATGCTCTTTCTTTACTATATATCAGAAGGTTAGTTTACTTTCTTCTGCTAGATAGTATATGGGCCAAAATCTTAAATATTCCATGTAACATAAATGATCCATAAAATGACTAACAGAAATGTAGAAGAAAAGACAAAAAAAAGATAAAGAATTTGCATCACTTTTTACCGACTCATCTGTTCCTCTATGAGAGGAATTTGTTCTTTTAAAAGGAGAATTCAATGGAGAAATTAATTGTTGCCCATTGGCCTTATTTTCAAACATTTTAATATTATCCATTTAATACATAGTAACAATCTTTGACTATAGATAGTCAAGGAACATCTTATTGTTCCTTGACTAATAATGTAAGGCATGATACTGTATGTTTTTTCACATTTCAAACCTTAAATTACTAACTTGGTCCCAGAAACCATATATTGTATGTCAATAACAGTTTATCCCATTTTCGAAAACAAAAAACTGAGATTCAAGCTTGTCCAAGATTCATATGCTTCTTAAAGGTGTAGAGTTAATTATTTTTTGGTAGCATTGGGGAAGTGGGTGAGAGATAAAAGAACAAAACCATTTGTTCTCAGGCTGTGTTTTAAAAAATATATCCAAATAATATATTTTCATATATTTAATAAGCACTGGATTCAGAAAGTGAAAGAGCTGTTTCAGTAAAATCTGATTCCTAAAGGGGAGCCTTTTTGTACTCAAAGTCATGTTGAGATTTTAGCAAAACTGCTCTGGCGCCTGCTCCTGGGAAGAACGTGATGGTGAAATCACATGTTAGACTGGGAGTCAACCTAGCAGGCAGGTTTCTAATCTGGCACAGATAAACTAAGGGTATTGGGCTCAGTGGGAGGAGAAGACCCAGTGACTAATATCGATCCTAGAATCTCAGCTTCCAGAGAATGCAGGGCAGCAGCAGATAGAGAAGGTGTAGGGTGAACTCAGGGAAGGGGTAAACAAGTATTGGATTTGAAAACTAGCCTATTGCTGTGAAGTTGCCTTGGGGGTCAGTTTTCTTAGTGGGCCCAAAATGGGAAAAACAGACTTGTGGATAGTGTGAGGGATGAATATTCAAGGAAAGAAAGGTAGAGAGAAGGACAGAGGACATGTTAGACAGTACAAGATGAAGAAGTGTAAGGGACGGAGAAGGAGGAGTGCTTGGAAGGGTTAGCCTAGAGTCAGGGCTGTCCTTGGCCAGGGGCAAACTGGCCAGGTGGTGTTCCTGCCTCCTTTCCACTTCAGGGTTCCTATGGTGAAATCTGATTGGAATGAGCCTTTGGGACAGCCTCGAAAGAAAAAGAAGTCACTGATAGGTCAGCCAAAGGCTGTGAATGTTGAAGGGAGGACAGTCAGCTGTGGTCACTGGGGAAGAGGGGAAGAGCTGCATGGAAAGGGGAGATTGCAGACACAGTGTATTTCATGAGACTCGGGTCTTTTATTTTAGCATCAGTAGTTGGCGTCATCTCTTTCACCTGTTGCCTCCTTGAGTCATGGCCCAGTAGCAGCACTGCTGGGTTGCCAAATCCAGCTGCTGGGCCATCCCCTAAGGAGCTTGTTTTCTGGGAATGAGGAAAGATAGAGATGGGCTGTGTAGAGAGCAAATGCAGCTAGAATAGGGGGAAAAGAAACTCGATCAAAATAAATACAAGCTGATACACTATCGTATATGGTGAGTTGTTATTAGATACTAGAAGAGTAAGGGACAACAGAATAGCATCTGAGAACAGAATGAAGCTTTATCTTGATGCCATTTTTAAATCTTCCAAGCTCATGGGGCAACCAGGTGGTGTAGTGGTTAAGACACTGGACTCCCACATGGTCAACCACAGTTTGAGTCCTGGACCCAGTGGCATGAATATCACGCTGAGCATGTGTAGGTGTATGTCCAAAATCTCTAGAGGAGAAGGGGTTGTGGCGTGGTCATCCCTTCTTTGGGGATGATTTCTCATCTTCCCTATCTCTGTCTTTCTCCCTCTGGTGAGTACACATACCCTATGGCAAAAACCTTAAAGAAAAAAAATCTCAAGAAGTCTCTGAAGTTTAGTAATCCTTCTTCTGGATATGAATCTAGCCCACACTACAGTTATGACCTTGGCTGATTAAATTATTTCAACCTGTCTGAGCCTCCTTGTTCACTGGAAATCAGGACTAATATAATTTACCTCGCAGAATTGTTGTGAAATTAAATGAAAACTCACACAAAGTACATAGCATAGTGTGCACACATGGTAGATACGGCGGCCTAGCTTCAGTTGGGCAGAGTACTGGAACTATTTTTAAACAGAAAAGGTCATCTTTATATGCTGCCATATAGGTAACCCAGTGCAATTGGAGCTTGAATCAACAGGCCTGGGAGAAAGCTTAGAGTGTGCCTTTGAAATCCTGATACTCAGCCCTGGTGATTTATGGGGCCTGACTGACTTGCATATGTGGTGGCCCCTGGAGTTTGTTTACTTTAGTTTTAGCTTAGTTACCTAGCACTCTGTGATAGCATCTTGTTATTTATGCACTCACTGACCATTTCATTATGACTACTTTGAAAAAACATGTAGCCAGGAAGAAGACTTTCAGTAGTTGTGAAGGTCCTATGTAGATCTTTGTTCCTCTGTGTTAAGAAATTGGTCATGGCTCGCACTTTGCTTTTTCCTCACACTAGGTGGCTTTCTAGGCCCCTCTAAATGATTTTTCTCATTCTATGAAATGTTGAGGCTATATTAACAAAAGTGTCCAATGTCAATCAATGTCAAAATACTAGGCATCTCTTCCTAGGGAAAGTAGAAACAAAATTTCAAAATAGACCCTTTAAACACTGCATAGATTAAAAATGACATGTTGCTCAGAAACAGTGGATGCAATAACCTTGAACCTAGTTCCAGCCCCACAATGAGGTATCTGTCGTGAGTCCAGCACTAGCCGTAGTCAGCAAGAGACAAAATTCCCTAGTGGTGTAATTGTTACAAGGGTTGAAAATGAGTCACTGCATAGGTGATTGATCCCTTTTCATTTTCCAGTTGCTGTCAGCCACCTTGCAGCGAAATCAAACTTTGGTCTGCTTCCTACAAGTTTTCATTTTTTTTAATCCCAAAAGTCTTTAGAGGTGAAAGAGATTTGTGGGATCAACTTGTTCACCTCCTAAAATTTAATTATGAAGTAAGTAGGCCCCGGGGAACTTAACATGATCCAGAACAAAACAGTCCTGTGTTATTTTTTCAAGACATTTACCTTTGGGTGAATGAAATCTTGGTTGCTAGACACGCAACTCTGATTTCCGTCTTCATGACATCATCATTGTTGAATGAAATTTTTAGTTTGTTGTGACTTTATTATTTGTGTTTGACCCTTGACCCCTTTCATGTGGTAAATAAGTCCTTAGGAGGTTTTTGGTTTTGTTTTGCACCTTTGACTGCAGTCTGCCACAACCCAGTATTCATGGTTTTCACTGAGGGATTTTTGCTTTAAGGTTCCGATAGGTGAAATGGGATTTTTATATATGAGTATCTGTATTTACAGATATAGATAGATAGGAAAGCATATAGACAGATGACTGAAAATATAGCCGGCTGTGTATATAAGCGTTAGTGAGCAGTTTTTGATGCTCTTGTCCTGTAAAAGAGCTCAGAGTGTATTCAACACAGGACCAGAATGACTGGGAAGGATCCCAGAAAACGTGCTACTTAAGCTGGATCTTGAACATTGAAGATTCATATAGGTGTTAATGAGGGAGAAGGTGGTCAGCATTCTCGGGTGCCAGGCAAAGCAGGGTCGGATAGGAAGCTCTTGCTGATTCACCTTTATTGCATGTTTGAGGAGGTAGGAAAGTAGTGGGTGTTCAGAAGTGAGCCACCTGGAACAGAGGATCTGATTATAGACCAGAAGGCAGAATAAATAGTGTAGATAGGGGCTACACTGCAGAGCGCCTTGGGCCAAGGCATGTGTACAGTCTGCTAGAAATCCTGAAAAACCATAGCATTTGATTATAATGAAAATATTACTAGGAAAATAATAACAAAGTGATTTTAGAAAGATAAATCTGGTGGTGGTACGCAGGATAGATCATACTGAAGGGAAATACTGAAAATTAGAATCTCTTAGGGAATTAGGCTCAAAATGGGAGGCTGATTGATGGTGCCATGTTAAAACATGAGACAGTCCCTCATGGAATGGTTCAAGACTCTTGTCCAGAGACCTTCGTAAGTATACCGGCCATGTTCACACCCACAGTCCAGGGCTGGCTGATGCTGGGGGTAGACCACGCATCAGGAGTCTGTTGGAGATGCTATGTCTCTGTTTCTGTCTGCCTCTCTCGTGCATGGAAGAAACAAAGAAGTATATAAACAAAAAAAGTGACAAGGGCCTGGAATAGAATGAAAAGAAAACATGGGTAGAATAAAGATTGTATAGAGAAAGGTTGGTATGATATATAAGACTTAGGAGGCTACAGCCAGAGGAAAGTATGAAATCCTGAACCCAAATAATAGGGATAACAGTTGTAAAATCAGGGAGAGAAGCCCAGGGCGGGGTTGGACAATATTGTAGTTAAGTTTTTAGACATGAAATTGAGATGAAACTACATATTTAAATAGAATTGCCCTGTAAGTCTTCAATTGTCAGGATCTGTGGTGAAAGAGTAGAATTTTACCTGGGTATTGCATGTCCAGAGTTGATAGTTGAATCTGTAGGTCTCATCTGTCAAATAGAAATAATGGTAGTGCTTGTACAGTTATTAGAAATAGAAAATACCAGTATAGTACCCTGTACTGTGCTTGTCCATAGTAGATGTTCAATAATATTAGCCTTTATCATTATTTTTTCTATGGATTTTGAGGATATTTTATAAATTATTAGAACTGGTATTCAGGAAGCTATAAAAGTCATCCACTTGGAGTGTTTTCTTAGCGCTCCAAAGGAAGTTCCTATGTACTTCATGCACTTGCTTCCCTAGCTATTAGGGTAAGGTGACAACCCAAGCTAGAATTACGCATGTTTAGTTATTGAGCACTGTTTGTAGGGCTAATAGTTTGTTTTGTCTTTTTTAAGAGAGATTATTGTTAATAGGGTGCATGTATTCGCTAGACAGACAGAGAGATAGAAAGCAAGAAATCACCCCCTGTGGGATATGGCTATGCCATAATCCCTTCTCCTTCATTCTCCTCTCAGGATTTTAGGCACACATGCATATGTGCCTGGTGCGTTTCAAGCTGTCAGGTCCAGGACTCGAACCACACACGGTGAGCCATGTGGAAGTTCAGTAATGTAACCATTATGCCATCTGTTAGTCCTGTGTGTTTTTGAAGACATGGCTGTTATCTTCCTCCCTTAGCCTCCCAAGTAGCTTGGACTGCAGGTAGGTCAGTAATGTTTTTTAAATAAATAGCTAAGAATCTTAACTACTCTTCATTACAATCTCTATAATACAATCCCCAAGCCATATTTGTTTTCATTTGCTTTTGTCCAGAGGCAAAAATATTTTAATGGGTTTAGAAAGAACTTCTCTTAAAGCATGCTAAAACTTAAAAGTGTATTAAAACTACATTTGCCCAAAGTAGAATGGACTTACCCAACAATGGAAGAAATCCTGTAGAGGCAGAGTATTATTTATCAAGAGTCGCAGTACTCCCAACTGAGTATCTTTATAATTGTTGAGTCTATGCATTCTGAGAAAATTATCCTGGTTTGTTGGAAATCTCCAAAAGCATTTTCAGTTGGTATCAGTGTTTCTTATCGTTTGTCAACAAATTATTGGTTGTGTACGCTATTGAGTAGATATTGTAGGAATCCTAATGTAGCTGTTTTAATCGTATTATTTTTCTTATGACAACTTTCAGCATTTCTAGTCATAATGCCAATAATTAATTGAGTTCCTAAAACATACACAATACCATGTGCTAGGTCACCTACATTAACACACAACTCAGAGACCTTAAATAACAAGCTGAATAGTTCAATGCTCATAGAGGCAGAACCAAGATTTGAACTCACATAAAGCTGAGTAGAGAAAGCTTTGCTCTATCCTACTGTATGTCTCAGAATTTTCATCCCTACTGTCATTGGCATAAGTGAAAAAAAGTCCCATTATTGCATTACTTTTGATTATATTTATTATTGCCTTCAGTGGAGTCTTTATTCCTAAAATGTTTAAATAAGACATAGTACTTTAATAAAAATATAGCCAACTGTGAATATTAGATTCTAATTTTGGTTATATTGTGTGGCATTGGATGAGGAATTGCTTAAGGTTTCACATTCCTAATCTGCTCTGAAGAGGAGATTTTAAAAAAAGATTATCTATTGATGGCCCCTCTATTATATTATTCCAAAAATATTTTACAGGATTTTGATGGAAGTGGTCTATCCTAATATACTACCTGGTGGCTTTCCTCATTCAGACCTCAGAGAAGAATCTGGGGAAGTGGGGTAAAATCTCCCTCAATGAGTAAAAATACTTCATGTATTTCAGTGCTCCTGCACTTGACTCACAGGAGATGTCTTTGTCCTTATCCTTCTTCAAATCTGAACCTCCTTTCATCTTCTCCCGTGAACCACATCTGTCCAAGGCAGATATGGCTCAAGCCTTAAGTCTAGGAGTTGATTCTTCCCATTTCTTCATGTCCAGTGCCCAGTTTTTCAAGGGCTTCCTCTCCTCTTCTCTCTGCTCCTGCCCTGCCCCTCTAGTGCCTACTTCCTCTCCTTTTCTCTCTGCTCTTGCCGCTCTGCAAACCATCCTGTGCAGAGACGATTTTTTAAGAGAGATTTTTGCCCTATGTCGCCTGCATTCACCAGAGAGGTAGAGAGAGACAGATGTTTTCAGTTGGTATCAGTGTTTCTTATCGTTTGTCAACAAATTATTGGTTGTGTACGCTATTGAGTAGATATTGTAGGAATCCTAATGTAGCTGTTTTAATCGTATTATTTTTCTTATGACAACTTTCAGCATTTCTAGTCATAATGCCAATAATTAATTGAGTTCCTAAAACATACACAATACCATGTGCTAGGTCACCTACATTAACACACAACTCAGAGACCTTAAATAACAAGCTGAATAGTTCAATGCTCATAGAGGCAGAACCAAGATTTGAACTCACATAAAGCTGAGTAGAGAAAGCTTTGCTCTATCCTACTGTATGTCTCAGAATTTTCATCCCTACTGTCATTGGCATAAGTGAAAAAAAGTCCCATTATTGCATTACTTTTGATTATATTTATTATTGCCTTCAGTGGAGTCTTTATTCCTAAAATGTTTAAATAAGACATAGTACTTTAATAAAAATATAGCCAACTGTGAATATTAGATTCTAATTTTGGTTATATTGTGTGGCATTGGATGAGGAATTGCTTAAGGTTTCACATTCCTAATCTGCTCTGAAGAGGAGATTTTAAAAAAAGATTATCTATTGATGGCCCCTCTATTATATTATTCCAAAAATATTTTACAGGATTTTGATGGAAGTGGTCTATCCTAATATACTACCTGGTGGCTTTCCTCATTCAGACCTCAGAGAAGAATCTGGGGAAGTGGGGTAAAATCTCCCTCAATGAGTAAAAATACTTCATGTATTTCAGTGCTCCTGCACTTGACTCACAGGAGATGTCTTTGTCCTTATCCTTCTTCAAATCTGAACCTCCTTTCATCTTCTCCCGTGAACCACATCTGTCCAAGGCAGATATGGCTCAAGCCTTAAGTCTAGGAGTTGATTCTTCCCATTTCTTCATGTCCAGTGCCCAGTTTTTCAAGGGCTTCCTCTCCTCTTCTCTCTGCTCCTGCCCTGCCCCTCTAGTGCCTACTTCCTCTCCTTTTCTCTCTGCTCTTGCCGCTCTGCAAACCATCCTGTGCAGAGACGATTTTTTAAGAGAGATTTTTGCCCTATGTCGCCTGCATTCACCAGAGAGGTAGAGAGAGACAGATGGACAGAAAGCAAGAAATCACACCCCCAGGGATGATGGACACACCACTGTCCCTTCTCCATTCTCCTCTTCGGATTTTGGACACACACACACAGACACACCCAGTGTGAGTGTTAAGCTGCTGGGTCTGGGATTCAAACTGCAGTTGACTACGTGAGAGTCCAGCAACATAATAACCATTGCTCCATCTGCTGGTCCTGCAGAGACAGTTTTTTACAGTGTAAATGACTTCACGTCACTCCTTATTCTGAATTCTCCAGTGATATCAGAACATGTCCTTAGAGACCTACAAGGACCCACATGGTCTTGCCTGGCCTGCCTCTCATCTCATTCTGTGGGCCAGCCCTCCCTTGTGCCAGCCATGTTTCAGAGTGCCTTGCCCCAGATCTTCTTCTTGGCTCTTTTTAGTCATTTGAGTCTCTTCATAGTTATCACCTTCTCAGGGCAGCTTTTCTTGACTACTTATGTACTTTTTTAGAACCCAATCACAGTATCACGTTATTCCCTTTGTTTCTATGCAGTGTGTCATTCTTTTTTTTTTTTTTTTTCTTGCTCATTTATTGTCTTTTTGCTTTAGGAGTCTAGGATTTATGTGAGTATGAAACTCATATGTCTCAACTGTATCCCCCACACTGGCACATAATAGTTGTTTAATAAATATTTGTTAAGTGAATAACCATTCTAAAAATACTTTAATGTCTAACATTGAAAGCCCATTACTTTCCACAAAAATTGTCCATGAAAGCCTAGTAGTTTTGGTTTTTTTGCTTATTAATAAATATCAAGAGTTGAGTAGTAAAATAGGTTTAGGAAATGCTAGGTTAAACTAAATAAAACACAAAGATGTTATTACAGTTCTTGGCAGAGCCTTGAATATGCTAAAACACAGTTTCTCCAAAAGAATAGCACTGTGTCAACCATTTATTATACAGTGGAAGTCTTCTATGAGAATTATTGCATGGAACTGCTATTCTTTACAGTGCATTCTGGGAAATGCTGCTTAGATAAAACCTATCATCTTAGAAAGGGAAGAAGGGGGGAGCTATACTGACAAAAGGAGGCAGATTTATACTGACTGTAAAGATAACAGGCTGATGACCAAGGAATCAGAAAAAAGTAAAACCTATGAAAAAGTGACAAAAGGATTAAGAAAATACAGCAGTTGGAACAGTTCAATTTTGTGTAAGCAGCTATACCCACTTCACTGGGTTTTTCTATCCTGTGGGTGGTACCAGTGTTGGCCTAGAATAAGTAGACAAAAAATATTTGTTGACTATTCGGTGATGAATTTATAATGGTAGTCCAGGATCACTGTTAAATAACTAAGTTAAGAGGAATTTGGTTTGTAAAAAAAAAAACCAGAAAAGTCTCCAAAATTTTTTAGAGAATGTTTTAATCCAAGAGATTAAAATAAAAATAATTTCAGTTACTTTAAAAGAGTACTTTAGGTTCAGCA
>NW_006204037.1:982014-1038917 GCF_000334495.1 Tupaia belangeri chinensis | reverse complement strand
AGCAGGTGGCATGGCGCTTAGGGCCCTAGACATGATCAACCACAGTTTGGGTCCTGGACTTGGTGGCTTGTTTTCCTCCTTTCTCTCTCTGTCTCTCCCTAATAAACATGTGTGCCCTGTAGCAAATTTTTAAAAAAATGATAATAATAAATTGAATAAATGGCCCTTTATTCTACTTGCTAAGATGTGATGGTAGAGCTTTTTGTAAGGGTAAAAATGTTATTTTACCAAAAGTACCTTATGCTTGATATTTTTGTTTTTCATTTGTCTTTGGATCAAGTTAAGTAATATAGAGTGAAAATAATTTGGTAACATCAGATTTTTTTGAAGTTAGGTTTTTGAAGTATAACTTACATATGATAAGATTTATTTTTTTTAGATATACACTTGAGTGCTTTTCACAAATGTATACAACTCAATAGCCACCACAATCTGCATATATAATATATATTTATAATATATATAAACACATAATACATAGGATGAGAATTTTTACATTACCCAAAAAGTTCTCTCTTGCTCTTTGGTAGTCATTTCCCACCCCACTCCCAGTCCAAGTACAGATCATCCCTACTGTTTTGCCTTTTCCAGAATGTCATACAAATGAAATAATACAGCAAATTTACAGCCTTTTGTGAATCACTTTTTTCACTTTGCATAATGCTTTTGAGACTGGTCTATATTGTCAGATGCATTAGTAATTTGTTTCTTTTTATTGCCTCCTAGTATTTATTTTTTCTGGTATTTCATTTTACGGATTATACCACATTTTGTTTACTCATTTACCTGTTGATTGATATTTGAATTGTTCCCAGAGTTTTGCTATTCTGAGCCGAGTAGCTAGTCATTAGTATATAGGTTGTTATAGGTGCATATGTCTTCATTTCTCTTGGCTGAGTACCCAGGAGTGGTATTGCTAGATCATATACAGTCATTGTACTTGTTACTTGATTAGAAACTAAAACTGCTTTCCAAAGTTGTTGTAATATAACATTTTGGATTCCTACCATCGGTATATGAGGCTTTCATTTGCTGTGCATCCTGGCCAGCATTTTTGTGTTTGTTTTAGTCATTCTAGTTAATTATGTAGTGACATCTCATTGTAGTTTTAATTTTCATTTTACTAATGACTAATGTTGCTGTGCATCTTTTCACAGCCTAGTCGTGTTCTTTCAAAACTTTGTCCCCCTTTTTTTTTACCCTTACAAAAAGCTCTACCATCACATCTTAGCAAGTAGTCATATATTTGCCTAAAGTCTATGTTAGCTTTGATTAATAAAATATTCAGTAAACTCCTAGTTGTACTGAGCCTTTAGTTAATAAAATAACTGTTGAAGTATTGTTTTTCTTGTCTTGAGTTGTGAGAATTTTTTTATATACCTTGGGTACAAGTCTTTTGTCAGATATGTTCTGTACATATTTCCTTCCCAATCCATGGCTTGTTTCATTTTCTTATCAGTTTCTCTTCAAAGAGAAGTTTAATAAAGTCTAGTTTATCCTTTGTTTTTCTTTTAGGCTTCATGCTGTTGGTGTTCTAAGAAATATTTGCCTAATCCAAAATTACAAATATTTTCTCCTGTATTTTCTTCTAGAAGCTTTATAATTTTAGATTTTATGTTTAAGTCTCTGATCTATTTCAAGAAAATAATTAGTATGGTACAAGGTACAAGTTGAAGTTCATTGTTTTGTGAATGGATGTCCAGTTGCTCAAGTATCATTTGTTGAAAAAATATCCTTTCTTTTTTGAAGTTTAACCCAAACGTTAAGGCTAAAAATGACTGTAAAATCTTGTATGTGTATGTAAATGATTAGATATGTATTCCTAGAAGTATACCTATTTGATTTGTTATTATTGCTTTAGAAGACATTGATTCTGTGTTTAAAATGTTTTCACAAAGCATACCATGAAGTACCGAGGGAACATTGGAAAGTGTTTCATGGTGATTGTGATGGCCTTTATGAGCATGACATATTGTTATTACTTAAGGCCAATTCAAATGAAGTGGAAGTCCTAATGAAAGCATCTTTCATACAAGATTATTTTTGTGGAGGCTTCACTTATGCGATGTTTGTGCACTCTTTATTGCCTTGCTTTTCTTCAGTGAAACAAAAAGCCTTGGTAGATACTATGATGATGGTTTTAGCTAGGTAGATTAAACAGGCTGAATATACAAAACTCTGTATCTACTGAATATAAATTCATATTGTTGGGACCAGCAGATGGTGTAATGGTTATGTTACTGAACTCCCACGTGGCCACCCATGGTTTGAGTCCTGGACCTGATGGCTTCAAACTCATGCCAGGCATCTGTGCATGTGCCCAAAATCCCAAGAGGAGAATGGAGGAGAAGGGATTGTGGCATGGGCATTCCCCCGACCAGGGGGTGGATTTCTCATTTTCCATCTCTCTCTGTCTCTCTTAGCAAGCACATGCACCCTATAGCAAAAATCTCTCTAAAATAAACAAAGAAATAAATTCAAGCTATTATTAACAATTATGAGATGCTATGGTAATATTTAATGAGAGATAAATAAAATTTCTTGCATTGGAATTTATTTTCCTCTGTAAAAGTTGCTGGTGTTTCCTATGTTAAAAAGAACATGTTTTGTGAAAATTTTCAAGCCAGGTTAATTAGAGAATGATTTTTAATGATTCTTAGCTTCTTTCAGATGACCATTTGGCTTTTAAAAATGAGTTTAGAGGGCCAGCAGGTGGTTCCTTAACCACCTTAACCCCACTGGACTTCTACATGGTTCAAATCCCAGACCTGGCGACTAGCTTTCTTACTTTCTTTCTCTATCTCTAGTTCTGTCTCTCTCTGGTCAAAATCAAATAAGTAAATAAATAAATAAATGTTAGATAAGATCATTCTTTTAAGAAATGAGTTTAGAGGGACCAGCACTTGGCGTAATGGCTATGTCGCTGGACTCCCACGTAGTTGAACACGGTTCACATCCCGGACCCGGTGGCTTAAAACTCATGCCGGGCGCATGTGCGTGCATGCCCAAGATCCTGAGAGGAGAATGGAGGAGAAGGGATCGCGGCGTGGCCATCCCCCTGGGGGGGTGATTTCTTGCTTTCTGTCTCTCTGTCTCTCTCTGTCTGTCTGGCGAACACACGCGCCCTATAGCAAAAACCTCTCCAAAAAAAAAAAAAGAAATGAGTTTAGAATTCTTCTTAATCACAAATCTTCATAACACTTATAAGAGATGTTTTTGATTTCTGAAATGCTGTGACCCTTTAGGAACAGAGGTGTATCTTAAATCAAATGTGGGCCTACAATCACTAGAGGGCAGTAAACGCAAACAGATTTAGTGGATTTACTTGTGTTAAGATTGAATATTAGCATTAATCAAAGATAATATCACATCCTTCTTCTAATATGAAAAGAGATTTAAAATTCTGTTATTTAAAATATTGGTTATAAATTAATTCTAGATGATTGTCAGCTTCTACAAATATTATAAGGCATTTGAAAGCAAAGGGAGACAGTATTTTGGAGTTTACTGCAGTTATTATATTTAATATCTGAAACTTAAATTTGCCTCAGAATTCTTCAAGAGACATTTAGCAATCTGATTTTTATTAAGCTGAACACTTTATAGAGGTTTGCTTCTTTAAAAAAATACTATTATTACTACTTTATAATTTGCTATAGAGCACTTGCACTCACGAGAGAGAGAGAGAGAGAGAGAACGCCTCCAGGTCTGGGACTCAAACCACGATCAGCCATATGTGACTTTACCACGCCACCTGCTGGCTTTGAGATTTCTTTATTGATGAATAACAACTACTAGAACCTTAATACTAAGTAGAAAGCTATAACATGAATAAAGATTGATTGTAAGCTAAAATATTTTCCATCAGTGTAAGTTATGCCAAAAACAATGCTATTGTCATGAAAATTCCTTGGACTGAAGAAATCTTAAGTGTTAATACATTTATTTTAAATAGTATTTCTTAAATACCTCAAGCATGATAATATAATGTACAGCTTAGAATTGATTATTTTAAGACTTCCTATATAAACTCCAACTAAATATAGAACAATGCCTGAAATTCTTGTTTTGGCAATTCAGAATATTCTGAAGCCAGACAGCCTGGGATCATATCTCAGCTTACCAATCATTGGCTTTGTGACCTTAAGCAAGACGTTTGACCTCTCTGAGCTTTAGTTTCTTTTTCTTTTTTCTTTTTTTAAGAATTACATATGTCATTTTATTTATTATTATTACTTTTTAAAATTTGCTATAGGGAACATGTGCTCACCAGAGACAGACAGAGAGAGAAAGTGACAAAGCAAACTGCCAGGTCCGGGACATGAACCACTATAGGCCATGTGAGAGTCCCTTGCCCCTACTACCATGCCACCTGCTGGCTCTGAGCCTTGGTTTCTTTACAGCATGGATTGTTTTTCATTATTCAAAAATGTGTCTCTTCTCTCTTGACTTTTGTTACAAAGTCATTGATTCCAGCATATGTTAATGTGTCGAAGATGCAACTCCATCAGCACAATTTTAAATATCCTGCAATGTCCCGAAACAGTCCTAAAAGATTGCTGGTTTCTTGAGGTGTCTGTTAAGAACTTAGAAAATGGGGAATGAGAGAAGAGTGGCATCTAGAGATTCTGAAGAATGTTATTAGGAAAAGTCAGAGAAAGACAACTGACTGATCAAGGAAGTCATTTCTTTCTGTTTGAATATACACAGACTTGTATGTTAATAAAATCATTTGAGTGTTTGAAAGCAGTGGCTTACAGAGAGGAAACCTGAGTTCTAGCTATGACACTGCCCCTCAGTTGTGTTATCCGGACTTTCTGGACCTGGTTCTTCTTCTAAACGGGTCATGATTGTGACATCTTTCTTGTGAAGTCACCTGTGTCTTGTTCTTGTAGTATTACTAAATGTCAGCATGTCTCTGTGAGCTGGAGCTGCCTGTCTCTGAGCACCTGCTTCCTGACGCTAGTCAGCAGGATCTGCCCTATCCAGAGATCTGACCCCAGGGATAGGAACCAAAATTCTGTGATTTAAGACACTGTAAAGTCAACAAAAGGATTAAGGATAAGCAAATCCACTCCTGTGTGTACCATTTATCATAAATTTTTGAATCAGCCTAACTATATGATGAGCTAACATATAGCTTGAAAAGCAAAGTCTAAAAAGAGGCCTGGATTTGCATCTCTGCTGTGCTCTGAGTTTGACCTACAGGGAGGATGCAGGTTTGCATGAAAAGACTTTCCTGAATACAACGGGCTCGTGTGTGCCCATGATCTAGGCTGGCTGAAGCTGGCGGTAGTTCGTGGCACTGAGATCCTGTTTGGAGAGCACGTTCTTCCTCCCTCTCTTGCTCATGGAAGAAATAAATATTTTTTTAAAAAAGTAAAAGCATGTGCACTGCTTGCCTTAAATAGGGATAATAGGT
Source organism: Tupaia belangeri chinensis (assembly GCF_000334495.1). Taxonomy (NCBI): domain Eukaryota; kingdom Metazoa; phylum Chordata; class Mammalia; order Scandentia; family Tupaiidae; genus Tupaia; species Tupaia belangeri. The sequence continues at coordinate 1,033,495 of NW_006204037.1, read as the reverse complement.
ATTTTAGTGGGATGTTGCAAAGATTAGAAATAAGGTAGATAAAACTTTTAGTACACAGTAGGTGCCTGATAAATGCTGTAACTTACCTGGTTACAGTTACGTCACTGAACTTGACAGAAATCCAGGCTGTCCTACTGTAAGAACTGTATCTCTGCCTCCATCCAGATTCTCTTCTGGATTGTCTGATTTTTTTTCTGCATGTTAGTGCTACCATAGCAATAGGAAGGAGCACCAACTGTGAAAACAAAATGAGTTTTAATTTGGCTCAGAGCTTCAAAAAAGATTTATTTCCTAGAACTATGGACACCTTTGATACTTTTTACTTGACACTATTGAATATTATTACTCCCTTATTGCCACAGACTGGGGATTTCTAGTTCAATCGTCTCCAATCTGGCTCCTATCAGGGTATGTGGTGCATCGAAGTTGCTGAATAGAAGTCTGTAAAGGGAAGGTACCGGCACTTTCAGCTGAGAGAAGTAGAAATGGATATTAGAGGGTGGGAAACTGACTTATTATTCTACCTTAAGTAATTTGAAATGTTTTTTGATGATTTTGCCCAAAATGAAAATTTATGTTCTTTTCTATCTTCCACAGAGGGCAGAAAAATATTGATAACCTTTGCTTCTGTATCAGTCACAAATCATTTAGTGCCTGTTGTACAGTAGTCACCTTGAGAAATACATAGAAATACAGTACAACGGTAATTTTTTTTTTTTTTTTTGGAGAGGTTTTTGCTATAGGGCTATAGGGCGCGTGCACTCACCAGACAGACAGAGAAACAGAAAGCGAGAAATCATCCCCCTGGGAGATGGCCATACCACAATCCCTTCTCCATTCTTCTCCTGGGATCTTGGGCATGCACGTCCACGTGCCTGGCATGAGTTTAAGCCACTGGGTCTGGGACTCGAACTGCGGTAGACTACGTAGGAGTCCAGCAACATAGCCATTATGCCAACTGCTGGTCCCAGGATAATAATTCTTTAACACTGTGAAGTATTCAGGAAATTTTTGTGTACAGTGACTAGAGAGTGCTTGTGGTACTTCTTGAGCAGAGGCCAAGGAGACTAGAATAGGTGGGACAGTCCTTCACAACAGAGAATTGCTCCTGTCCGACGTGACTTCCAGAAAGTTCCAATATCCATTCATGTGGGTAAAAAACTCACATTTATTGGAACCTAGAACCCAACTACATTTTGCATGTAAGCATTATTTTTTGTTTGTTTAATTCATGATATAGTGCATGTGCACGCATGCAGGTGAGAGAGAGTGCCCTCCACAGGGCTTAGTCATGCTGCCATTCACTTCTTAAGTCTTTCAGCCCACCAAGATCCTGGGCATGCATGTATGCACCTGTCTAAACACTAAATGTTTTTATATGGTTTTAGTCCACACCAAATTTTCCAGTAATGCAGCACTAGTGTATCTTGAAGGAGGACTGTACTTTGTTACATTTGAAACTTTTCCAAGAACCATTCATCATTTCAGGGAAAAAAAAAATCTTTCTGATATAATACCCCTGTATTCATTTTCATGTTGCTTGTTCATGGTTCTCCACATCAGAAAAGTCAGAGCAAACACTACATAGTACTTACTGTTCTAAGTGAATTGGATGTATGAATTCATTTAACCCTCGAAATTCCATAAGGTAGATACTGTTATTCTCATTTTCCAGATGAGTAAACTGATGCATGGAAAGTTTAAATAACATTCTCAAGGTCACATAGCTAGTCAGTGACAGTAAGATCTAAGCTTTTGAATATTTTTAAATGTTATTGTGTATCATTTTATATTTTGTAGTATGCATTGGGTCATTGGAAAGGTCATGGCACATTTTTGCACAGAAAAACATGTCATGACTTTCCTGAAAACCCAATAGTATGAATTATTTTGATTTCTCTCTTTTTTTAATTTCTCTTTTTTATTACTAGTAAGTCATTACACTGTTACACTGATTTAAAAAAAAAAACTATGTTTGCAGGAAGTAAGCTGTATGTATATATTTTATGTACCATATGGGGGTCTTCAAAAAGTTTGTGGAAAATATGTATTATGAAAAAACTGTGCATGGATTTCAAAAATTTTTGCATCAAAATAAACTCATACTTTTAATTTCATTTTCCATGAATTTTTGAAGTAGCCACATATGTCGGAGGCATATTTAGGAATTTTATTTCAAAATTTAAAAGTACTTGTCATAAAAAGAAAAAAGTAACCTGGCTTGAAGTTTGTCAAATAATAATACAGATTGATGGATGAGTTAAGGAAGCGAAAGGAAGGGAGTGATGTGAGTCTGCTATGACTGAGAACCAGCATAAAGCATAATTTCCATCTAAGTGCCACAGCATGACATGGCATGACACACCTTATTCTTCAAGGAGCACATCCAACATGTTCCTGCCTCAAGGCCTTTGTTTTGGTTGGTTCTCGCTTGACTTTTCCCTCCTCTCTATCGGTCACACATACACACACACACACCACCACCACCACCACACGGGTATCCACATGGCTTGCTATCTCCCTTCAGATTGCTAGATAAATGTCATCTGCTCAGGAAGCCTGTCCCTAATCATCATGTAACACAGGCACCATTATTCCGAAGACTTTGCAGCCTCCTTATCTTTTATTTTTCTCCATTACACTCACTATGTATTTATTCACTTAGTTGTCAAACACAAGCACCAGGTTGAAAAACCTGTTTTGTCTACTGCTCTATCCCCATTGCCCAGGATAGCCCAGGCTAGTAAGTAGGTGGAGTGTATTAAATAATTATTGAATAAAGGGGCAAATGTAAAATAGTTAGAATAGGGAAGAGGGCTAGAATATGTGTTCTTGAGATATACTTTGAATGACTTAAATCTGACATTGAAAAACCAATTTGAAGTAGGTGAATTAAAAGAAGGAGGGTATTCTAGGAAGTGAATTCACTTAGATAGAGAATTGGGGTTTTCTGCCATATCAAACAGACAGGTAGAGCAAAAGTGAAAACAGCAGCTAAAAATAAGCTTGGAATTTGTGCATCATTTGTTGTTTTCAGCACTTTGGGTATGTTACTTAATCCTCATAATAACTGTTCTGGTTATTTATTGCTGCATAACAAAATCATTTCAAACTTAGTACCTTGAAATTTTATGTTATTTTTATTAGTCTTGGTTGTTCTGAGTTTAGTGGGCCTGATTAGGCATTCTCACTTGGGGTTCTTCGTGTGGTTGCAGTCAGATGGCTGCTGGGCCGGAGTCATCTGAGTCATCTGGGCTGACTAAGATAGTTTCCCAGGTCTCACTTTGGGCTGGGAAAGTTGCACAGTGAGGGGCTGGGTGGGTGGGTATGGTTGCTCTTCTGCAAACCCTCTCTATCTCACTCTCTGATCTCTGTGAAGTTAACATGGACTATGGCAATCTCAATGCAATCAGACTTTCTTGCACGGTGGCTCAAAGATCTCCTTAGCACGTCCAGAGAAAGCACGATGAAAGCTGTAAGGCTTCTTACACCTTGGCCTGGTCAGTCACGCAGTATTGCTGTGGGATACACAGGCAGCTCAGATTCCGTGCAGAGTGGTGTGGTTCACTGGGAGGCGTCTTTGGAGACCAGCTGCCATGGTAACTAGTTTGGCAGATGAGGAAGCTGACACACTAAGCGGTTAGGTTATTTGTTGTGGGTTGTGCACTAAAGGATTCGAACTCAGTATTCTTGGCACTTGAGTGGCCATGGGAAAGACTTTTTGTTTGTTTGTTTGTTCGTTTTCTCTAGGTCTCAGTTAATGTGGATGTGAGGGTACTGGAGGGGATGGATGGATAGAGGGTACTTTGTATTTCTCTCAGCCTTTAAATATTTGGATTGAGATGATGGGAGTGGGAATGGAAGGGAGCAGCCTGAAGGAAACATGAGTTTTATGAAAGGCAGGACTTTGCAACGAGGTTGAGTGAAGGAAGGAAGATGATGTGGTGGAGGGGGATATGCCAGGGCCGTTCAAAGATTCAGTAGGAAGATTTTTGTTCAACACTTGATAGTGTCTGATGAAAATGAAACACCTAAAAAATGGTAGGGAAGAGTCACAGATTTCATCTAAAATACTGAAGTACTATGGGCCTCCTGACGGAAATGGGAGTAGTTATGGCAAGAATTCCTTTAAATAGGAAAACAATTCACAATTTTGAAAAAAGTTTGATGTGATGGGCAGGGCTTTTGAGAGGGGAGGGTATCTTGTACTTGGAAATATGGTACTATAGTTTAGGTTTATTAAAGAGTGTGGTCCTGGGACAGAGTCTTTGTGGGGATCCTAAGTTAGAGGATTAATAGAAGGCAAGGAAGGCATGGCCAGAGAAACAGAAAACCAAAGGAGTTCAGGGCCCTGCGAGTTGAAAGACAGTAGTAAGAATGAGCAAACAGTGCCCAGTGCTTCAGAGAAGTTAAGGAGGTCGAAAGACTGGAAAAAAGGAGGACCTTCGTATTCTGGTGGGAGGTTTAGTGGAGTGTTCGGGCTTTATATTTCTTCTTTTGTTGAGGATTAAGGGGAATATAGGAAATGAACACAGTAATAGCTGTGAACAGGGCCAGCCTGTGGTGTGGCAGATAAGGTGACTGGCTCCCACATGACTGGCTGAGTTGTTCGGTCACAGATCTGGCCACTTGAAAAGTATAAGGGGGAGGTGGGGGGGAGGGGCATGTGCATGCGTGCCTAAAACCCTGAGAGGAGAACAGAGAAGAAGAGGTGGCATGGCGGCGTGGCCATCCCTCTCACTCTCTCTCTGACTGAGTGTATGTGCCCTATAGCAAAACTTTAAAAATAAAAATAAAAAATAAAAGATGTAAATAGCAGCTGAGGACTTTAGCACCAAAGGACCACTAGAAACTCAAAGAGCTCCAGTATTACATGGATGTTTCTGATGGGAGCATACTGTCTAAGACAGACAAATATGATATAGAAATACACAAAGGAGATGAAGAACACAGAGTAACCACAACAGCAAGTCCTAGAAGCACAGAGTAGTAAGTGCAAACTTTGAGATGGGGATGAGGTAAAATGGACAGAATTTTTTGATAAAATAGAGTAGGGAGATTTTCCTCACTTCTTACCCACAAGACTTCTTTAATATAAAAGCTACTGAGTAATCCTAATATAAACTAAACAAAATTTTTCTCTGAAGAATTTAGATTTCTTACTTAACCTTCTTATAAAAGTAAAAATTATTCTTGAGATCAATTATATACTCCTAAGAGCACTCATTTCTTTCTTAACTTTGCATACACTTAAAAAAAAATGTCCTCTTATCGAGTTGGCAAATGGTATGGTAGTTAAGGCATTAGACTCCCACATGGCCAACCATAGTTTGAGTCCCGGACCCGGCGGCTCGTGTTTTCTCTCTCTCTCTCTCTCTCTCTCTCTCTCTCTCTCTTGCACACGTGCTTTATAGCAATTTAAAATAATAATAATTAAATTAAATTAATAATTATTTTTAAAGTCCTCTTATCAAAATATAGATCCTGAATTCTAAATACAAAACTGCATTGTTTCTTCCCACACAGTATATTATCTTTCAGTTTTTTTCCCTGTCAGATTTACAATAAATCCTCTTCATCCCTAGATTTTGAAGGTTATACATACTCAACAGTAGAAACAAAAGGAGCTGAGAACTGCTTGCCACACTGGCAAGGGAGTGTTTCATTTCCATTTGTGGATTCTGGAAATTAGTATTTTTTAATCACAGTGCTTTTGTGTCGAATGAGGAAAGGCCTACAGTTATGTCTACTATATTACCAGGGAAGCCACTTGTTTTGGATTTAGAGAAGGAGGCAATTAAAATGCCTGATTGCCTTTTTCAGAGCAGCTTTTACTTGGAAGGGAGAGAAGTCAAGAGAATATTAAAATTCATAGAAATGACTCCTAGAGGATTGGCTAATCCTTATTTAAGAATGAACTACGGATTCTGCAGACTTTCATGGACGTTATTCATCACTGCAAGAGGGAAGCCCCATTCATCTTTTTATAAGGCAGCCTCAGAGCTATAGGGATACCGGTATTAAATGGCGTTCTTGGAAGGTGGGCAATAAAAACTCCTCCCCAGAGGGTCTCCCTTGCTAACCAATCAGAAAGCAACCTGCACAGACTCCACGCCCCCTGCCCTTATTACCTAGGGAGTGCAATGCGATTGGTGCATAGTTGGAGTTTTATGGGAGGGGTTTCTTGTCACTCTTCCTGGCTTCCCCGCAGTTCCTTATTTGGTAGCTTTTGACAAGAACTAGTCTTTCTTGCAGCTAAGCATCTTGACATACATTATTCATTAAGCCCTGGAGCTCAGGGAAAGATGCAGACCCATAGATCTTTAGTTACTCCTTTATCACATGGATTTTCTTTATTCAGAATAGTTGTTGAATTTTATTCCTTTTGGGAGGTTTATAAATGGCATCTATGTAATGGGAAGACGGCTGGATGGGATCTAATGCGAGGCTTTCTTATATATACTTAATTACCAAAAATCTTTAAAAACCCATGCTGTGTGATTTGTGGAGATTTTTACAATATCAGAGTTTGGAAGATATACACATTTTAGAACTTATTATCCATATATATAATCAATCAAAAATGCCTGAAGCAAACTATTTACTGTCAGTATCTTGGGGCTACATAAAGGTAAGATTTATCTAGCCTTTGGAAACTCCTGATTACTCTGATTGCATAACTGATCATTTTAACAACTTATAATGGAATCTAAGCTTTCTAAGCAGTTATATATTCTTGAGTAACGTAAAAAGAAATACGCTTTTAGTGATCATGTAAAATGGCATAACTTTTATCAGTTTGTAGTTTGCATGCTATGAAATAGATATTTCGATGTGCAGTGATTCTTGTTTGTCATGTGCTATAGATTTGAATTGTGATTTAAAATATCAAGGCAATGAAATAAAGTCATTGAAGATAGGTTATTGGGCATGATTACTTATGACTGATTTATGGATCCCAGTTAGTATGTAACACAATGTATAAAAATTAATTTGTGTCTCTTTCTAAAAATCTGTACCATTTTAATCTGATGAGAAATTTGGGTGTTTTTTTCTCTCCCCCACCTTTGGATATAAAGCTCTAAGTGATATTAAAAATGGACATTATTTGACTATTTAAGTGATATACATTAAAATGAAAGCTCAGTTATCTAGTTATAAATCCGAAAAAGAGTTTGTAAGATACCATTACCTTTATTAGTCTTCAGAAATGAATTCATGGAATTTAATAAGGAAGTATTCATGTTTTTGGCAGGCTATTTGTGTGCCCTATATTAAAGATAGCATTGTGTTCCTGTCTCTATGATAGGAGCAAAAGGTAGAAAACCCTTATTCAGTCCCAAACGAAGCATCATTTCAGAAATTAAAGTTTTTCCTTGAATATTTGAGCCAATCACAACACATTTTTAATGATTCATTTTCCTTTAAAGACTTGTAGATTGAAATATTTTTATTTTCTGTGTTTTTTGTTTGTTTGTTTGTTTTAAAGGAAAATTCCCCTTGTGCTATTGAGATTTGCTTGAATTCTAGGAAAATTAGAAAACTTATTTCAGTTTTGGTTGTCCAAGTAGTCAGGATTTCTTCCCTCCCTTTAAATTTATGGGTGGTCTAAACTTTTAAAATTGTTTTCTAAATATATAGACATTCATTCTTAGATTCTGCTGGCCACTTCTAAACACTGTTTTAAAAGAAAAAAATGTAGAGAATAATGTAAGAAAACCCTATAATCTCCCTAAAATTCTTCCTTTTGCTTTTTACCTGCCTCCTGTTTGATGCATTTTTGAAGGGCTTCACATTTGTATCATTGTGAGCAATACCAACAAGAATTCAGATACAGAATTTTAGTATCTATCTTTTTGAGGGAAATTTTTGCTGGACAGCTTTGTGCTTTAATACCATAATGCTAAAAACTTTTAAGAAGGCAAATATAGGCATATTTAGTTTTATTAGGCATTTTAAAGGATGTGCTTTCATGCAGCCAATGCAATATTTATTTAAATGTATTTTAATAGTAATATCTATCAAACTCATAGTGCAGCATATTCAAATGATTTGTAGCAGAATACTGAGGTGGGGAGGAAATGAGCATTTCTTTGCTGTTTGACCTATACCACCTTCTTAAATATATACTCTGAGGTTATGTTATATACCCAGCAGCACACTGGAAACAGAGGATTGACCTTAAGAATATTTCACTTTTGTTTTATTATTTTATTTTGCTTCCTTAACAGTCTTCAATGCAGAATGTAGATTAAGGGACTGGAGTTTTCAAAAAGCAAATGCAGTATTCAGATGTGATTGCAGTTTTACTTTCTTTATGCCTTAAATGCTGCACACAGACATTCTGATGCATGAGAACAAAGGACTTGAGAGCATCCACTTAAAAATCTTCCTCTTTCTTTTTTATTGCGACCATAATGATGTGCATTGTTCTCAATCTGTGTAAGCCCAAAAGAAAATACATCAACAGAGAATAGTTTATAGAGGTCACTATAAAGAATAACTAAACGATCAATTAAATTGTTGTGCATTTTGCATCCATTTCTTTTGAAAGCATTTCTGTACTTTGTCTCTTCTAAATCCATTAAGTGAGAGATGTAATAGTGTTTAACGAGGAATACATTTTACTAGTTTTTTTTTACTCACCCCTTTCTCCTCCCTCTCTCCTGTAGTAATTTTATATAGTTATGTTAAATATTACATAGTTATCTTAAAATGAAATTCCACTTTATTTTAAAATGTTTGTTGAATAGCCCCTGAATTGTTCTTTAATACAATTAGCTATACACTCTAAAACCTATTTGTAAAATTATCTGCTATTTGATAAAGCATTCATGGTTATTTTTGTGGTTATTAATTTAGGTTCTTTGAACTGAAAGTTTTTTTTTTTTATCAATAGCAACAAAGGAGCCATTTTAATTCCTTTTAGAAAGTACCCTTATGTTATAACTTAACTGGCTCTGAAAATGATCTTAAATAGGGAGGACCTGCACCCCCCCACACACACTTTTTCTTTGCAAACAAAGAGGGTTGCTTCTAATATTGTCTCTTGTAAATTATGTTAAAAAGAAACGTTGACTTCCATGGAGCACCTGGCAAAGCCTTGTTTTTAATTTTTATTTTTTTAACAAGCCATTTTTGTGTGTGTTTTGAATAAAGGCAAGAGAATAGTGGAGAAATAATATATATGATGCAAAAGTATACAGTGAAATAGGCAGCCTATCATTTATTTATTTATGTAGTCTGTACAATAGTTAGACTCCTTTCACTGGCATTTTTGCCATAGTTATCTGTACTAACTAGCTGTTCGGATGAACTGTGTAAGCAAACTGCCTGGAAAATTATAATTCATTCTTTACATTATTCTAGAAAAATCCAGTAACTTGTGTAGCATATGTGTAAGTATCACACACATTTTTCCACTTGGGCACATGGCAACATATTTCTCATACCAGTAGATGTAGCAGTTTGTATAGAAGCTGGGTTTGTGGAAAGGTGGATCCTGTCTAACTTTTCCATTTCCCCCCACCTCCACCCAAGGCTGACATTGTTGTTTAGTTTCACTGCAAGGTGGACAGCAACTTCTGTATGAACTGCTGAGAGCCCAGCTGTGGCTGCAAGTCTTGCCTATTCCCCCATCTTTTACAAAAAAGGATTTTATAATAACCAGATAATTTCTAATAACCAATTTTAACTCATAACATGGACGGTTTCAGACCAAAGAGATATTTCATTGAATAAATGTTTAAAATTTTTAGCATTTTTTTTTTGAATGTGCTTTGTCTAGTGAGTAGATATTTTTCAATGATAAATTTCATCTATAAAGCAAGGATTTTCCTACCCAGGAGCTATGATGCAGGATATTATAGTCCTAGCCAAAGTTTCCCGTATGAATATTGTCATATAGGAAACCTAGCCACAGTTTCCCATGTGAATATTGTCCTAAATTCTTTTAAGGGATTGGAGAAAAGAGAGGTAACTATTTACATATGTATGTTTATGTTCATAACTATAGTCAAATTCTGCATCGTCTGTCCTGCAGTGATAGAAATCAGCTATTACGGTTTAGCCCTGCCCCTCAATAGTTAAGCCCTGTGCATAGATCCCACATGACTGACTGTGGTTCAAATTCTGGTCCCATTGGCTTGAAAAGTATGCTGGGCATATGTGCATTTATTTCCAAAATCCTGATGGGATGGAGAAATGGAAGAAAAAGCATTGTGGCATGAAGCATGCCCAATTGGAGCATGCTTTCTCTCTCTCCCCATCTCCTCTTCTCTGGCCAATATGAATGCCCTCTGACAAAAGAAGAAAAAAATCTGTCAGCATAAAAGGCCCAGAAGTCAAGTACTAAGTGCTAGAAAGGGAGCTAAAGAAAGCAAATTATATTGAGCATCTAATATATGTCAGGTGAAATAACGAGAAACTTTCTACTAGCTAATTTAATTAGTTGATAACCCATAATTTACTCAATAAAATCTAACTGGAAAAATGGACAGAAAAATTTGAACACTGTTATAAATTTATCGATATTCTTAGAAGACTTCACATTTTGTTTTCTAGTATATCATAACATACAATGTTAAGTGAAATAAGCAGCATCCTATATTTTATATACTGCATGATGCCAGTTTTAAAAAATACAGACATATGTTTACGTAAAAAAAGATATAGATGGAAATACAGCTATTTATCTATGATTATCTCTGAACAATGGGGTTTAGATCTTTTCTTTTTTTTAATTGGCTTCCTATATTTTCTGTAGTATTAGTGCATTTTATAATTGGAAAGAAGTTATAAAAATACATGAATGGGGCCAGCTGATGACCTGGTGGTTAAGGCAGCTAGATCTCACATGGCCTACTGTGCAGTTCCAAGTCCTGGACCTGGTAGTTGGTAAAACATGCTGGGCACATGTGCATTTGTGCTCAGAATCTCGAGAGGAGAATGGAGAAAGAATTGTGGCATGACCATCCCCGCCCCCCGGGGGTGCTTTCTCACTTCCTCTCTCTTTCTCTCAGTCTCTGGCAAGGACACATGCCCCACAGCAAACTTAAAAAAAAATTGAAAAAAAGAAATGAATTTTGTGTTTTCCTCAGTTTGAAAATAAACTCCCTAGACCTGTAAATTGACCAACCAGAATTTTTATTGGTCTTGGCTAGCTTCATTTTTGATTGCAAGAGTTATGCTAAGATGTGTTTTTTATATCTAATAGTTTATTGAACTTTTCTTTCTTTTGGTCTTTGTCAGTGCTTTTCAGTGATAGTTAAATTCTTATACTAAGTCAAGATTATTAGTAAGATTAACTTTGGAAGTGATTTGGCAAACTACATTCAGTTAGGCCATCTTAGTTTTGAATTCTGCAGAGTCAAGACTGTACTTTTTTAAGTTCTAAATTAACTAATTAAATACTGAATAAGAATTAAATTTCAAGCATTACTCAAATAAAAGATAAACTCATGACTCACCTAGACTTACATGAGAATGTATGGTGAATTCAGAATTTTGTCAATCAAGTATCTAATAGCAAGATTTTATACATAGAAAAAGCATATTGTTTCTCTATGTTAAATAGTGAAGGCATATGAATAGGCCCAGTTGGGCTGTGTTCAGAGACAAAGGAAGACCACTATGAAACAGTTGAGTGGGTAAACACTAATTCTGGATATTAGTAATATGTTGTTTTAGTATTTCTTTGGATAAAGTAGGTATTATGGCATCAGTAAAATAAATTATGAAGTAGTGAAAGAGTATTGAAAATTGACCTGTTTTCTGTGTAATGACTTGGGAAATGGATTGGTAAATTTTATGGATACTGAAATCAGATCTTATACTTTCTACTGGAAAAAAATATGAAAAGGAAAAGCATATTTCCTTTATTTATTATTAGTATTTATTAAAATATTTTATTTTTCCATAGTTCTAGAAGGGTACTCAAATCTATTCAGTTTTACATTGGGGTAAAAGGCCAAATTTTAACTTCCGAAGAGTATATGTATTTATTTCTGCTAATGATAAATTAATTCATAAAAGTACCAGTGATTTGCAAAAAAAATGATAATTTTTGAAATAATAATATCTTAGGTATGTGCGACCGTGTTTCATTGTGTGTGGCAACACTTCTGTGTTATCAATAATGTAGTTTTTTTCTCTAAATGCTCATAATACATCTTAGTTTTTTATTTACCTTAATTGATGTTCTTCAATGTTTAAAGCTGTTATCCAGTATGATAGCCACTAGACCCAAGTGAGCATTTAAAGTGAAGATAACTAAAATAGAATAAATTCAAAATTCAGTTTGAATTTTGTATTAGCCATACTTCAAGTACTTGATAGCCACATCAGTATTGCACAGCACTGATTTTGATATGTTCTATTACTGCAAAAACTTCTGTTGATGGCATTGATCTAAATTTCAAGAAAGTTTAAAAATTCTGTGGACGTATCTTGCTATATCTCAAGATGTGCATATGCTATTTCACGTACATTGTCCTCTTACGTTATTTCATTTTACCTTTTTGTTTTTCAGTTTAAAAGGATGCTTAATCGGGAGCTCACTCATCTCTCTGAAATGAGTCGTTCTGGAAATCAAGTATCAGAGTATATATCAAATACATTCTTAGGTGAGAAAAACAACATGCAATTTTAAGATTTTACTTTTGAGTCATTTCTTGTTTGTTTGGGGAGGGAGATCAGGGTGCCAACTCATTTTGGAAACCAAACGAGTCTTAGCAATTCCATTTGTTTTTATTCATTGAGAGGATGAGCCTCTAGCCTTAAAATCTAAGGTTACAAAGTACATTTTTGTCTTTTAGTTTTATTTAAGTCTTGGGTTTTTGAATTTATATTTATATTTATATTGCCAGCTTTCTGTAGTACTGAACTAAAAATGTATTTTATAGAGAGATCTGTTTATACTGTCAACAAATTCTTAAGTGCTAGCCATTGCTGGGTACTAGATATAATAAGTTGCCCCTGATAGGTGATGGTCTGATGGACACCAAGCCTGGTAAAGGTGGACAGACATAATACATTGGCTATGATTGCTGATAATAGCTGAGAATATGGTGTACCAGGCCAACTTCCCTACCTCATCTGTGGAAAGAATATGTGATAAGTAAAATTCAGTCCCTTAAACATATCATAGATTTGGATTTACTTTGAAAATGAATTTGTCATAATAGCTAATTCACACATTTACTACACATTTATTGAACTTGTATTATGTACACGGATGAGTCTAGGTGAGTCATGAGTTTATCTTGTATTATGTACACGGATGAGTTTGCCAATGACTTGAAGTAGTGGATGAATGTACCAAGGTATGTCTTTTACTGAAGAAAACAACTGTTAGCATAGATGCATATTCACTTGCCAAATAATATTTGAGATTCTCTACCCTCTGCATAAAACCTGGTTACATCATAACCCTTACTTCCCTATAGTATAGAAATAAAAAATTAGCAGTAGTCATCTAAGTCATCCAAAAATACTTTTTGAAGTCCCACAGCATAACTCATGGCAGTTGACTGTTAGGTTTATGTGCTGCTGTTTTTACGACATTTATGTATGAAGTTTCAGTAATCCCAAAGTACATGTTTAAGTCCTTAGTTGGCGAGGGTAGTTTTCAAAAACTAAGTGAATTTTTAAAAGTAATTGCATTGGGAACCAGCAGTTAGCATAATGGCTATGTCGCTGGACTCCCACGTAGTTGACCACGGTTCGCGTCCCGGACCCAGTGGCTTAAAACTCACACCGGGCGCGTGTGCGTGCATGCCCAAGATCCTGAGAGGAGAATGGAGGAGAAGGGATTGCGCCATGACCATCCCCCCTGGTGGGTGATGTCTCACTTTCTGTCTCTATGTCTCTGTCTGTCTGACAAGCGCACGCGCCCTATAGCAAAAACCTCTCCAAAAAAAAAAAAAAAAGTAATGGCATTGATAAACAGTAGAAATAACCTAGGTATAGCATTCTCTGTCTCTGCTATCATAAGTATTATGAACTTTTAATTAGGACATTCTATTAAAGAGCTATCCACTGAGTACATTTTATGTTAATTATTTTATAGTGGAATTTGCTTAATTTTGTGTTTGGACATATCAAATTAAGTCCACATCAAATTATAAATACTCAACTTTCTAAAAGAAGCAGTTTTATTTGAAAATATTGCCTGGGATATATACTGGTCAATTATAGTCTGTCCAGTTATGCATGTGATGATTTTAAAAAAAAAAACAGGTAGAGTTAATAATAAATGTAGAACATTTTCTGAATTTTTTAAGATAAGCAACATGAGGTGGAAATCCCTTCTCCAACTCAGAAGGAAAAGGAGAAAAAGAAAAGACCAATGTCTCAGATCAGTGGAGTCAAGAAACTGATGCACAGCTCTAGTCTGACTAATTCAAGTATCCCAAGGTTTGGAGTGAAAACCGAACAGGAAGATGTCCTTGCCAAGGTAAGACAGTTTCAAAGATCTTACTGAAGGATGCCTTTCCATGAGTTTCGATTTCTTTAAAACATATGGAAAAATTTGGTAGCAGCTGATGGTGTAATAGTTACGTCATGGACTTGCATGTAGTCTACCTGGTGGCTTTAAACTCATGCCAGGCACATATGAGTGTGTGGCAAAATCCCAAGAGGAAAATGGAAGAGAAGGGATTGTGACATGGCCATCCCCCCAGGGGCGTGATTTCTCACTTTCTGTCTCTCTGTCTCCCTCTGTCTTTCCAGGGAGTACACACGGCCTACAGCAAAACATGCTCTAAAAAATGCAAAAATTCATTAATTTGTGTGTGTGTCTTTATTTTGACAATGAAAAAAACACTTCATAAAGTGCTTAGTAAATTATTTGGCTGTTATTAGTGTGTAGATTTAGGCAGGTGATTTGGCAGATAGTAGTTTCTTACTTATTTGTACCTTCATTTGATTGACCTTAAAAATTAAAAATATATCATCTCCTCTAGGTTTTAGAATAGTAGTTAAGATTTTGTGACATATTTTATCCATTGAAATGCTTTGAGACTGATATTCAAAGTAAACACATAGGTCGTACTGTCAAAGTCATAGGTTAAATAGTACTTTGTATACAGTTTTCAGTGCATTTAAGTGCATCTCCCTAAAGTATGCTTGTACTTACATGGAACATCCATTACATCTGTCTTCTATCTATCTATCTATCTATTATTTTTAATTGACACATAATAATTGTGCATATTTATGAGGTGAAGTGGGATTTTTGATATGTGAATAAATACAATGTGTATTAATCACATCAGGGTAATTGGCATTAAATTAAACACTTATTATAACTTTGTGTGGAGAACATTCAGAACCCTCTCTTTTAGCTATTTTGAAGTGTACAATAAATTATAGTTAGCTGTAGTCACCTTTTTAGGCTATAGAACAGTAGAAATTACTCCTGCTAGTATCTAAATGTAGTCTTGTGTCCACTAATTAACATCCCACTAACCCCTCCTCCCCACTACCTTTCCCAGCCTTTGTAATCACTATTCTCTTCTCTGCCTCTGGGAGATCCACTCTTTTAGCTTCTATGTATGAGTAAGAATATGTGGTATTTAAACTGAAGCATTGTTTACAAACTAACTATCCTGGGACCAGCAGATGGTATAATGGTTACATTGCTGGCCTCCCACATAGTTGCCTGTGGGTCAAGTCCTGGAACCAGTAGCTTAAAACTCACACTGGGCACATGTGCATGCATGCCCAAGATCCCAGGAGGAGGATGGAGGAAAAGGGATTGAAGCATGGTCATCCCCCGCAGGAAGTGATTTTTTTACTTTCTGCCCCTGTCTCTCCAGAGAGTGTACACGCCCTATAGTTAAAAAAACCTCTCTTAAAAAACACAAACAAACAAAACTAACAACTTTCCATTAAAGTCAATAATTTTAAATGACCTGTATTCATTGATTTATATAATACTTCCCCTTCCTAAGTTTTTGGTATGTTTCTTTAACCTAGGAATTAGAAGATGTGAACAAATGGGGTCTTCATGTGTTCAGAATAGCAGAGCTGTCTGGTAACCGGCCTTTGACTGTTATCATGCACACCATTTTTCAGGTAATGCGTTTGAGTTTCTTTGATGCAGGAACTTACTGTCCAGTCTGTGGATATGCATGCATTTTGTCTTCTTTACCACTCACCCTCTTTTGCTTATTTTGATACTTTCTTATTTCCTCCTTTACCCAGGGACAAGTAAAGATACAGAAAGGTGGGGTCTGGGTAAAGCACAAACTAAGTTTGTCATTTTTTTTTTTTTCATTTAAGAAAAAGATATGAAGTGGGGAAATAGAAGCAATTTGTTAAGATAATAATTTAAAATCATTCCCATGACTCTGAGCTGCATAGAATGCTGACTTTAAAAAATGAGTAAGCCCTCTGCTAACTAACCTTAGAATGTAATTTCTTGATCACTATCTTATGTTTAGTTTTCTTCTCCTTACCTGGTTTTCACTATTGTGGAGCCTTTGTCCAGTTCAGGGTGGAATTGAAGTGAGAAGTTTAGGTTTTTGTAGATATCTTAGGCCAAGCTGGGAAACTGCAGCCCTAAGAGAGGGTTGAGTATCAATTGGTGTGATCTAGTGGCTCAGTCATGGTCCACTGCTGAAGCTGCCTTCATGATAATGCAGCCCAGAAACTTCTATAGTTGGTGTAGTTGGTGGTCCTGACACCACATGGCTTGAGTATAGCCCTTTCGGGCCCCCAGGACAGCTTAACTCTGATCTTGTTAGAATCCTTGGATCTTCTCAAAGGTTTCCATTTCCCCTCATCAGATGGGTAAGAGGGCTTTTTCTTCTTTGGAGTTGTTTGTAGGCCATACTGGTGTGTGTTTTTTTTTTTTTTTAACATAATCTATAGAAAATTTTTTATCTATCTGAAAACAAATATTTAGAGGATTTTTTTTTCTCTATAGGAACGGGATCTATTAAAAACGTTTAAAATTCCAGTGGACACTTTAATTACATATCTTATGACTCTTGAAGACCATTACCATGCTGACGTGGCCTACCACAATAATATCCATGCTGCAGATGTTGTCCAGTCCACTCATGTGCTATTATCCACACCTGCTTTGGAGGTAAATCATTTTTCTAAAATTTCAAGAATGTTAACTTGCCAGTCATAGATATCTCTTAAACTTTTATACTGAAGGGCTCACAGTGTAGCACATAATTGGCTTTGTTGGAATTATATTGATTTACAGGGAAAAAAATGTTGTGGTCCATAAATAGTTGTATCTCTTTGCCTGTGAATGTCAGTCAAAGATTTAAGGCATCATCTCTTTATGATATTGCTTCTTTGAAATGATCTAGTAGACAGAGCATAAAGCACATCTGCTTTATTCACTTTTAGTTAGATCAGTTTTTTTTTTGAAATTTAGTCTGGTGGCTTATGTATCACTCAAAGGATGACTATTTGATAAAATATAAGCAATGCATTGATTTTTTTTATGCAATTAATTAGAAGAAAATACTTAAGTTTTCCAAATCATAAGGACATTGTTTCCTTATGTATTTTTTTAAAGTATTTGATTACCCTAGACATTTAGGTACAGATTCTCTTGGGCTAATATATTTTATAACTCAGATTGTTTTTATTATAAAATTGGGCTAGTAACCTCATCATTTGAGAGAATGGTTCTCAATGGAGATTGCTCTCCTCCTCTATTCCCTCCACTTACCTGCAGGGATGACTGGCCATGTCTGGAGACATTTTGATTGTCATGTTCTGGCATCTATGGGTAAAATCTGGAAATTCTGCTAAAAAATCCTGCTCGACAATCCTACAAGGCACAGGATAGCCCACACAGAGAGTTATCTGACTCAAAATTTTAATAGACCCCAGATTGAGAACTCCTGGTTTGAATAAAAGAGAAGAAAAGAATTGCTCATATCTTATTAATTTTATGTACATTTTCAGAGTATTTTTAAACATCTTAAATACTTAGAAAATAAGCTGTTTTTTCTGACACTTCTCTTATAATTTTTAAAAATATATAACAAATGGAAAAAAGGTTTAATTATGAGATATAATAAAATTAGATAACATATTTTCTTCTAAGATTACACTTAAGAAATTCATTAGTATTTCATTATCAGAAAGACTCATGACACATTACAGTAATATAATTTGAAGCTTCTGTTTTCCATTTTAGTTCCAGGAGTTTATTTCTCATTTATTTATACTTTTGACTCACATCACTATAGAATAGTAATGTGATCTGTATTGTCTGATTTTCCAGGCTGTGTTTACAGATTTGGAAATTCTTGCAGCTATTTTTGCCAGTGCAATACATGATGTTGATCATCCTGGTGTGTCAAATCAATTTCTGATCAATACAAGTAAGTGAATTTCTCTTATTTTTCACAGGAAAAAATTTTCCTTTCTATATCTTGGAATGACTGAGGGTCTTTATAAACTTAGGATGTTTGAAGAGCCATAATGTTCTTTTAAGATGTGTAAATATGTGTTTTAATGATAGTATATGTTAAGGTTAATCAAAAGTGAAAGTGTACAGAAACATTTAGATAGCTATATCACCCCTCCAGTTTTAAGTAAAAACAGAAAAGGTTATGGAAATTAATGCTAAACCTTTTTTATTTTATGTAGGTCATCATTTAATCTCCCTGAAAGGCTATAGCTTCTCTTCTCCCTCCTTTTGACATGCCCTTTCCTTTCCTTTTAAGATCTCTTAATGAGGATAACAGGAACTTCTCTCTTCATTTAGTATTTTTTAACCATTACATTCTTTTCTCACTGGCTTCTCACCATGAAAGACATTATCACCAATTTGGAAATACAAAGACTCATAGCAACTGTATGAAACTGCATGGAACAACTCCATAGGGAATGTTGAGAGAAGATTTGAGCTATGCCTCTGTAGAGAGGTTTAGGTTTACAGAAATTGTTTGTTACTTGAAGTTAACTGTTAAATGATTTAAATAGACTATGACTTAATTAGCTTTTACAGTGGCAGGTTAATATTATATTCACTTTATATATGGAAAAATAAAATGCATAAGTGTTCAAAATGCTTTTTGCATGTTCAAGACTCTGCCCTTCTCTTTGTTGCTTGAGTTTGTGGATAGTGGTCTTCTCAAGCCCTCCAACAAAGTAACTGTACTAGTACCTGTACATTCACCATTCATTTTCTACTTTGCTGTAGCCAGAGTTAAAAACAGAATGGATTTCAATTTAGTCTTGCTTTGAGAAATTTAGTCCAGACCTCTAGGATTATTTAGATCTCTTTTTAAAAATCATTTAATAGCCTCTAGACTACCTGATAATAAAATGAGCATCAGTGACTCATCCAGATAGAGAAGGGTGGAAGAGTCATGATATCTTAAGATATGTAGTTAGTCAAGTACATTTTAGAAGTCTGGTTTAGGGACTCATTTATGCCAGTTAGACAGGATAACACTTCATGTTCCTACTACCCTAAGAGAACTTATAATGAGATACTTTCTGGACTCATGACAGCATATACATAAATATTAATACACTGGATGCAGTTCCCTTGGTTTGCATTGTATCCTAGGTTGGGGTTTACTGTGCCCTTTCTGAGAAGAGCACAGAGGTAGCACAGTACAATATACAGGCCATGCTTGCTTTATTTTCATGCTTTTGCCTATGTCTTGATATGTTCTTAATTTTATAGGTTTGTAAAAGACATAACAATTTTATTCTAATTACTTTTGCCTTTAAGAAAGATTTTTGTTTGTTTAATAACACCAAACATTCAGACTGATTTGGTTTTTTTTATTTTGCATTTTAGTATATGTCATATTGTATGTTCTTTTATTATAGAATTAAAATTAAGAATTGATTAGAGAAAAAATCAAAACAACTGATAAAAAATCTCTGTCTTCCAAGTACTCTGATACATTTTGTAAGGGTGAGCACTAACTCTGTTCTTCTTTCTTGTGGACTCTAAGAGCAGTTCGGATTAGGCTCTCCTGAGGACTTTGGGGGACATCCAGGTGCCTGTAGAGTCTCTCATTAAAGTTAGCAAGGCTTTAGTCCACAGGTTGATCTGATGCCCTCTGACGTTTGAAAACCTTCAAATACATAGTGGAGAAATTTGGGAGATGAATAGAAATACAGGAGAGTGGCCAAGAATGTCTGCTTAAGGTCATTTTGCGGGCAACCTGCTTGGGTGGGGGGATAACTAGCTGATCCTCCTTCTGGAAGCCCTGTGTTGCTCGGCAACGTGATGTTCTCTTTTCTGTGGGATGTAGCAGCAACACGGGGAAATTCACAGTTCTTTGAGCAGCTTTGGATTGCTAATGTTTTCTTGAGGATGGGATGTGATGAGGCTGTTTTCCTAAGCAAATGAATCAGCCTTTTCACTTGGTAGATGAAAATATCCAGAGTTGCTCAGAGTCCCAAGGCATTATCAGAGTTACTGCCTTAGTTAGATTTTGGCTAGGGATTAACATGAGGCAGTTTATATGTTTATTCATTGATTTATTTTTAAGGACACAAAAGAGTCTTAGTAGCCAGTAGCACAAATAAGTGTTATCGTCACAGCACATACTAAGAGTGCCTGTAATAATTTGTAAGCTTGTAATAAACAGCTTTGTAAAACACTATCAAAATTGCGTGTTCGTTTTTAGTTGGCAAACCTTTTTTTTTTTTTTCTCCAAATAGATTTACGTTGATATTTTCTTTTTCATGGATGCCCACCAAACTCTTTCAAGCCATGTTGGTATTTCTTGTAAGCCCACAGTTGGGAAGTTACTTGTCTTTTTCTATGGAGGCCAAAAAGGCCAAGGGAGGTTACAACACATGTCCTGGGTTACGTGGAATGCAGGAGGGGTACAGAGGCCCATCCAGGTGGTCCCCCGTCTAGTTATGCTCCTGCTTTGCTTGTGTTAGTTTTAGGTGTCAAATGATTTCATTCAAATCGTGCTTAACATTATTATTAACATGCTAATGTTTCTGAGAGAAGAGCGATTACTTCTACTTGGCAGAGTTAGTTAAGCTTTACCAAATGACTTAGGAATGTGAAGGCATGTGAATGGCATTTAGAAAAGTTGAAATTCCAGGTGAGAAACTACCTGAGTGATTTTTAAGGACAATAAATGTAAATAAATCCATAAAATATAAATAACATCATTAAGTTTTGAATCCATATGCCAGTGTATCTTTATCATAAAAAATTCATTTCACGTCACAGCTTTACTTGCTGAAAAAAATTAAGCAATGTCAAAAGTACAGAATCTTTATGTTATTAAATTTTACTTGGAAAATTAATCATTTTGGGACCAGCAGTTAACGTAATGGCTATGTCTCTGGACTCCCATGTAGTTGACCGCAGTTCGCATCCCGGACCTGGTGGCTTAAAACTCACGCCAGCCCTGTGTGTGTGCGTGCCCAAGATCTCAAGAGGAGAATGGGGGAGAAGGAACTGCGGCGTGACCATCCCCCCTTGAGGAGTGATTTCTCTCTTTCTGTCTCTCTGTCTCTGTCTGTCTGGCAAGCACACGTGCCCTATGGCAAAAAACTCTCAAAAAAAAAAAAAAGAAAGAAAATTAATCATTTTTATGTATAGCAAAATGTCTACATTTGGAGGAGATTTATATTCATCATGTGTTCAATGCTTATAACCAGTTTTGCACTTCCAAGAGCAGAAGCATTTCATTGTATTGGATGAAGCTAGATGTAGCTACCAGTAAACACATTTTAACTTTTTCTTCTTCTTTTTTTTTTTTCCCCCTTTATAAGAAAGAGAGAAAGTGAGGGATCGGGGAAGCAGAGGCAGAGACAGGTGTTCTGGACAGGGTCTTGCCTCAGTCTCCCAGTTAGCTAGGATTATGGGCATGCACAACTGCACACAGCATGTTTGAATTGACCTGGGAACTGACTCCAGGCCTCATGCATCTTTCAGGCTGCCAAACAGTGGTGCTATCTGTGTGACACCATGGCTAGGCCTCTAATTGTATTTTGAATTACATTTCGTGTAGCTACACTAGTGCATTACATGTACAATTTTATTTTTCTGTAAAAAACTGAGAGCCTACTAGGTGTCGGTGTTCTTAGCACTAGGGCTACATGGGTGCACAAGACCAAACCCTGCCTCTTCAGAGCTTACATTATACTTAGAAAAGAGAGGGCATAACAAGTGAGTTTATAACATGAAATGGTGCTAAGTGCTGTGGGGAAAAATAATACAGGGTGAGGGCATCGAGAATAAATAAATCCAGGGTGTGAGCCAGGCTGTCTTAATCCTTTGTCCTTGGCAACTGAATATTAAAACAACCATTTCCCTTCCCCACTTCAAGGAGAAATGTTTTATTCAGTAACTTCTGTTCCTTTCTCTAACTTAGAGACATGGCGTAGCATGCTGCATTATCTGACTCTGGGCTAAGCCTAGCAGAGCTGTAACACCAGTGGGAGTATGACTCTTACTTGTGGTGTACATATCGCCGAGATCTGCCCCTGTCTTAACTGCTCTAGCCCCACACAGGGATGTTGGCTCTGATCTGCCACATAGACATTCTTACCATCACATGAAGGCCCAATCTCCTTTTGCTCCCTATGCCTTTTAAAGAAGCTGTTGCCATGTCTAGGGACCTCTTTTCTTTCCCTCTGGTTCCTTTCTTGGTTTGGGAGCTGTTGGAACCTAGGTCCCAAGTTGCCACCCTTACATTTCTATCCAATGGCAGTTTGTGTGGGAAAACCCCAGGAGAATGAAGAGCTCTATAGGTTTTAGACCTATATTATTTTAATAATGTTGTGCAAGAATCTTCACAAAGTTCATGGAAAATGTGTATTATGAAAAAACTACATGGTCTGGTTCTGTGGCTGATGGTTAAGGTAGCCAGATCCCACATTACCAGCTAAGAGATTTGAGTCCTGGACCCCCAGCAACTTGAGCAGCAGTCTGGATATGAGTGTATGTGTGTTTAAAATCCCAAAGGGGTAGAGAAATGAAGGAGAGGCAATTTGTGGCATGACCATGCCCCGTAAGTGGTATGTTTTCTCCTTCCTTCTCTGTCTAGTGCATGTGCTTTCTTATAAGAGAAAAAAAGAGAGGAGAGAGAGAGAGAAAATATAAACTATGGATTATCAGGGTGGTTTTTTTTTTTTTTTTTTGGCAGGGGGCATCAAAATAAGTAATTCCATTTTTTCCTCAAACTTAACCTTGTATAGTCCTCAGAACAGTTTGGTGAAAATCCTCTTTTACAGATCATAGACCAAAAGAGGAGAGGTTAGATACTGATTTAGAAGACAAATTTATTGGATTTCTAGGCTTAATGAGCTTTTACCTCAAATACTATTATAATGAATATGTATTGAATTTATCCCTAAAAGTGCACTTTCTTAAGTAGAAAAACAGAAGTGTATATAGAATTTACCTTTGTAATATATTGAAGTGTGGTAAATTTGAGATTTGAACTCATGTTGGTCTTATAATTTACATCCTTTTATCAGCTTTATTTTATTTTAAATATATCTACTTGATTTTTTTATAAAAATAATATGCTCACAGTAAAATAAAATAGAAACAAAATGGAATATTAAAAAAAAAAGGTAAAAAAATCACCATAAATTCCTCCCTCAAAGTTTGGTGAACACCATTTCAAATTAATTGTTGCACCTGGCTCTTCCTACAGCTATGAAAATGGCACAATGCCTACTGGATCCATTTTGATTTTGGAGGCAACATAGTCTTCATTTGGTGTATTGATCTGGCACATTTACCAAGTGACTTGAAAAGCTGCTGGTTTTAAGTAAGGCCCAGAACAAGAGAAGGCATTGCAGCATATCCAAGCTTCCATATAAATTGCTCTGCCACTTGGGCCTTGTGACCCAGCAGATCCAAGATGTTTGAAGAGCTAGTGACACATAGGGACTCTGTTTGGATCCTTTGGCAGGGCCCTGTAGGTGTATCGCAAAACAGACCTTTTTGATTTTGGAGCAAGGCAAAAATAACCTTTGGTCTTGGACTGGAATTTATACCATTGCCTCTACCACCACCAGCACTAGTTCTGAAGCCTTAAAACTCGAACTTAAATACAAACTTAAATACACCACTGGCTCTCCTGGGTCTCCTGCTTGCAGATGTGGGACTTCTTAGCTTTCATAATTGCTGGAGCCAGTTGCTATAATCAGTCATCCAGTCAGTCTCTATCTCTCTCTCTCTCTCACACACACACACGCACACACACACACACACACACACACACACACACACACAGAGTCTTCCTATTGTTTCTGTTTATTTGGAGAATCCTGACTATTAAAAAGAGAGAAAAAATTAACACATATGTAGTATATGTTCCACGTTACATGGTGGTACCTGCCCATTCTCCACTCCCCACGTCAGAGGAATTTAGGAGAAGAGCATATAAATAAAGATGATCTTCCTGTCTTTATTAGCAGCATATATTAAGCATAATTTCATTTATTTTTGATGATCCAGGGTACTTTTTACCAATTAAGTATAGTTCGTTTACATGTAGTAAAATTACAGCCTTGGGCTTGTAAAGATATGTACAGTTCCCAGGACCAGTAGTTGGCGTAATGGCTATGTCGCTGGACTCCCATGTAGTCAACCGTGGTTCGAGTCCCGGACCCGGTGACTTAAACTCACACCAGGCGCGTGTGCGTGCGTGCCCAAGATCCCAAGAGGAGAATGGAGGAGAAGGGATTGTGGCGTGGCCATCCCCCTGGGGGGTGATTTCTTACTTTCTATCTCTCTGTCTCTGTCTTTCTGGCGAGTGCACATGCCCTATAGCAAAAACCTCTCCAAAAAAAAGATATGTACAGTTCCCCAATAAAATAGCTAACGCTTAAACAGTTAGTGTACGCCAGGCACTGAGTGGATTGTGTTGATCATTTCCTAGTTAACTTTAGTGTTCTCTGCTCAGTGTTATCTCTGGTTTTAAAGTGTCTGTAATAAGAGGCAGGATAAGGTGAAGGATCTAGAAACTACCTGCTTTTCAGTATTGGCTCCAGTACTTATGTAGGAGGTAACATTGGCAACGTTACTAACCTGCTCTGAGGCTCGTTTTCTTCATTTGTAAATGGAGAAATTCAGGAGAGATTTGTCATCAAGATGAAATGAGTTAATCCACATAAACCACTTCATATAATACCCAGCACAAAATCCACTAAATGTTTTACCTTAGTGCAAATAGCCTCTTTGCAGTCGTTTCTAGTCGACAGGATCCTACCCCAAACTAGAAGGTCTGCCTGATGTCATTTAACAAATATCATCTACGGTTCTTTGATTCTGGAAATTTTTTTTTCATACAACTATCGTCTTTTGAAAACTAATGGGAAAAAAACTTTGTCCTATAACTTTGTCTGTTGGCCAGGTGAATCCAGAACATAAGCATGAGGCATGCCAGCTGTAATGTTTAAAATCTCCACTAAGTACATTTTCTTTCCCTTTCTCTTGCCTTACTGTATTCTTCTTTAAGCTTTATAAGTTGGGAAGAATCAAAGTGCCCCGGAGAAACCAGACAATGAAGCATATTCAATTTATTCATTTTTAATTGTATTTAGGGGCTTAAGCCTCTAAGCAGGTTGGGAGAATTTTGGGAGGGGCTATTAAAAGATTTATACAGATATGAAGACAAATACAGTGGAATGTGATAAGTTCCAAATGGATGGCACAACGTAGTATAGGAGTTTACAGGCGAGAAAGTGAGCAGTACCTGGGGTCATGAGAAAAGACTTCACAGAAGAGGTGACTTATATAGGACTTGAAGATGAGAGAATTTCAACAAAAATGTTAAATGTTAAATAAGCTCGCCTCTCCAGCCCTCTCTATTATACATTCATTATACCAATGAATGAAATGCAACTTTCCAATTATTCCTGAACCTGCAATGAGTCTACCTAGAAGTGCGGGATTAGAATTTTTGGTGATGATCTACTGAGGAGATGCAGAATCTCACCTCCTTCTTTAGATGTGACCACATGCTTTTCAGTCTTGAAGAAGAGTAAAAAGTTAAATGACTGCCCTGAGATTCAGTTTCTTAAATACTTTATTTAAGAATAAACAGTCACTATCACCTCACTGTAAAAGCCTCAGAGGTTGAAGAATCTGCAGTGGTCCGCCGTTTCAGTAAGGCATCCTTCCATGGCCTCCCTGGCCTAGCTAGACTCTTCTCAAATGACTTAGCTGGTGCACTTGAACATTTGACCCATGTGAAAGTCCATTCTTAGGTTCAGTAAAACACAGACGCTTTGTTGCACGTTCACCCCCTCCTTTAGGTATCAGGATATCATCTTGTTCTGCAGGCGCCATAGCCTTCATTTCTTCTCTTTCTTCCTGGACACATAAACTAGTTTGAGTTTTTGTAAGACCAAGTCTGTTAATGCCCCTTATCCATATGCATATTTACTCTCTAGATAGAACTCCAGTAGATTAGTTAGGCATTATCAATTTCTGCATGTTTAACTATCTGTGGATAAAGATTCATGGTTAGAAGTTTATAGATTATTTAACAAAAGACTACAGATTCTACTTTTTTTTTTTTTTAAAGATGAACACTATTGCTTTATCAAACAAACAAATACTACATTACACAGTTCTTCTTCCTCTAAACCTTTACATTCCTGTAGTTTGGGAGCAAAAATTTAGATGTGTGAAAATTTCTTTTACTACAGTCCTGATAAAAATCCTGGAATTTCCCAGGTGAGATATGGCTTAAGCCTCTCCTCTCTTCTCCAACTTCTTTCTAATAGTCTCTGAGTAGTATTGAGTAGCTCTTAGAA
This sequence comes from Tupaia belangeri chinensis, assembly GCF_000334495.1. Taxonomy (NCBI): domain Eukaryota; kingdom Metazoa; phylum Chordata; class Mammalia; order Scandentia; family Tupaiidae; genus Tupaia; species Tupaia belangeri. The sequence continues at coordinate 1,006,744 of NW_006204037.1, read as the reverse complement.
AAGGATATATGTATGTGCGCACACACATCTCCAAATGTATTTTCTATGCATTAGGAAAAAATATCAAACACATGTGCTTTTGGCTTTACAATGACTTACACAGAAAGAAGAAAGCACCAGTCAACTTTTTTTAAAGACTGCTTTAAAGATCTGAGCCTGCTATTTACGGAACAAGGAAAGAGGCAGCTTCTCTCCTGCTTAAAATGCACAGGTCCAGGGCTATCGTAAGAGAGCAGCAGAATCTTCACTGTAGGGAATGCAGATAGCCAGGACACAACATCTGCATGAGAAGCTGTGAGCAAGCGTGGGAAGGGCAATATGTACATGTAGCCTGTGACAGCCACGGTACTTGGGGCAATATGAGTGAAACTTAGACATTCAGAGCTACACTGTGGAAGAAAGTGAGAACATGATGACAAATCTAGTATGGTCCATACTGTCCTTGTCCTCTCTGAGAATGAGGAGTCCTATATCTCATGATCCTTACAGGATGTAAATTGTAGGGTAGGTGATCCACATTTAATGGGAATACAGCACCTGATGCTCTGGACATGTTGCCCGTGTTAAGAATAGTGTCATATTCTGCTGAGCTTATGGCAGATCCAGAGGAGAGGTTAAAGATTGCCTGGTCTAATCTTTTCACTTTAGGAAAAGAGGACATTGAGGTCCACCGAGTGAAATGACCTGCCCTGTGTCAGTAGCTTTAGAAATCCTAAGATCCCACTGTTCTTTTTGTTACTCAGTATGTTCTCTCCTAAATATTGTCATGTAATGGTAAAAGCAACAGAGAAGTTTAAGGGAAATTGCATCCTAAACCAAAAGTGTCTTAGAATTTGAAGAATGGATACATTTCTAGTAAACAGCTTTACTGATCTCTTTCCTTCTGCCTTCCTTTCAGACTCTGAACTTGCCTTGATGTACAACGATTCCTCTGTCTTAGAGAACCATCACTTGGCTGTGGGCTTTAAGTTGCTTCAGGAAGAAAACTGTGACATTTTCCAGAATTTGACCAAAAAGCAAAGACAGTCGTTAAGAAAAATGGTTATTGACATCGTAAGTAGCTGATTAAAGCAAAAAAGAGAACTATGATGCAAGGTGTTTAATATATTTCTAAGAATGAGATGAGTATCAGGTGAAAAGGAATCTTGTTTCAGAACATATTGTGCCTTTTATGTTCCTTAGAAGCTGCCACTGCTGTTGGCTGTGATGTTCTACAACAGGGTTTTCACTTCTAGCAATTTAGACTTATGAATTATGACCTTGAGTTCACTTCTAGCAGTTTAGACTTATGAATTATGACCACGAGACTGGCAGGTGGCATGGTGGTTAAGATGTTGAACTCCCACATAGCTGACCGTGGTTTGAGCCCCAGACCTGGAAGCTCGCTTTCTCATTTTCACTTTCTCTCTCTCTGGTCAAATTGAAAATAATACTAAATAAAACATTTTTTTTTTAAAGTTATGGTAGCTTACCCTCATCATTCAGATCTTATTTTCTGAACTTGAGCTTGTCCTATCTGGTGGCAGACAACAGATGACTAACAGAAGCAAAAAGCATGGATCATAGCTCAAATGGATTTTTTTTTCACCTTTTCCCATACTAGACAGTGCCATTTTAAAACATCCATGACTTGACTTCTTTCTCTATGCACACTATTCAGAGTGGTTATGAGACAAGAAGATCTCTGATTGTCAAAAACTTACTCTGCTAAGCTTTGTGCAAAGGAAATCAGGAATTATCTGTCTTGAATTAGTCAAAAATTAACAAGAAGATTCAGTTTCTGAGCTATGAGCAACCTTGAATCAGTTCAGCATATGCTAGTCTACTTTCTAGTGTAAGGAACAAAAAAATACTTCAAAACAGATGACGATTATCTTTGGAGATATCGTCCCTTTTACTCAACTTTAAAGTAGTTGTCAGAGCTTAGTATTTCTGTATATTTTGTGTTTAGCTGAGCTGTCAGAAAACCTGACAGGAAAAGGGGAGAGGCTGCCCTAAGGAGTAAAGAATTTCCATACACAGTTGTTAGATAACATCACGTTTTTTTTTTCCTTCTAATGTTCTGCATAATATTTTCATGTGCAAATTCTGACTTTTTCTTCTGTATTTTACATAATAAAATATGCTTTGTCTTTTAAGGTACTTGCAACAGACATGTCAAAACACATGAATCTACTGGCCGATTTGAAAACTATGGTTGAAACTAAGAAAGTGACAAGTTCTGGCGTTCTCCTTCTTGATAATTATTCTGATAGGATTCAGGTACAACATTACTGAATTTGCTCTGCGTGTGTGTGTGTGTGTGTGTGTGTATGTTCGCTCACATGCACATGTCTGTGTTTGTAGCTTTGAATAGGATTTATTTTTCTTTTCTGTTCCTGAGAATTACTCAGGTAAAATCTTACTAGTATTTTCATTCATATATATGTCTAAGGAAAAAAAAGGCAGAAAACTAACACCCCACAAAACTAGCCACTTAAGCAGCTTTGATTTTAATCAACCATGCACATAAACAGTTTCTTATCATATTTAGATGAGATAGAGTGGCATAATTTGGAACTGTTCATACAAATGTGAACCCTACACAGACACATCATGATTGAGCTGTTTGGAATAAATCTTACACTACATGTATTTTTCAGTGTCACAGTCATCTGATGTGAATTTCTAGTTTTTTTAAAAAAGGGAGCAGGTGCTGAATAGAGAATGCATTTGACTGTTTTAGGTCCTTCAGAATATGGTGCATTGTGCCGATCTGAGCAACCCCACAAAGCCTCTGCAGCTGTATCGCCAGTGGACAGACCGGATAATGGAGGAATTCTTCCGCCAAGGAGACCGAGAGAGGGAACGTGGCATGGAGATCAGTCCCATGTGTGACAAGCACAATGCATCTGTGGAAAAATCACAGGTAACGTATGTAGCATAAAGCTTCCCAGAGAGCTAGCTACAACTATGTATTAGGTCACTGTTTTTATATCTCACAGTATTTTATTGGGTTTTTTAAAATTACAATTTAAAAATCTAGATAAATTCCAAATTTTAAAAATTCCTTTTGACAAGTTCAATTTCATCTTAGTACTGTGGTCAAAAAACTTCAATTTTTATGACTTACATTTATATGATTATATATACGTTCTTATAAGCATATAGTATGTTTATATATAGTAGGTATTTGGCATTATTTCAGTTCTCTGAATTCACCTACAAATGGACTGTTCTGAAATAAGGTCTAGGCCCTAACCCCTACTGCTTAAATAACTGGAATTTTATGTATTTATTTTTTTAATTTTGCTAGAGGGCATGTGCTTGCCAGAGGGAGACCGAGAGCAAGCAAGAGAGAGGAAAAGTGAGATAGCACCTCCTATGGCCATGCTATAATCCCTTCTCCTCCATTTTTCCTTTTGGGATTTTGAGCATGCACACACATATGCCTGGCATGTTTTTCAAGCTACCAGGGCTGGGACTCGAACCACACAGCTGTCGTAACCATCACACAATTGGTTGTTCCACCTGGAAAATTTTTTATGTTGTAAACATACTTTTGAGCTATTGGTTCTTCACGCTGATTTCCAGTAGCTAGTAAACAACTCTTAAATTGTTTGTCTTTTACAGTACTGTTTATTTTATCAAACCAAGGTTAGTTATCTTCATCAGTGCCCTGTTTGAAGGCCATGATCTAGTGAACTCTCTCCATCATTTCTTAGTCCTAAGTCCTCATACTATTTTTTTTTTCCTTAAACTAGGTGGGCTTCATAGACTATATTGTTCATCCTCTCTGGGAGACATGGGCAGACCTCGTCCATCCTGATGCCCAGGACATTTTGGACACTTTGGAGGACAATCGTGAATGGTACCAGAGCACAATCCCTCAGAGTCCCTCTCCTGCACCTGATGACCAGGAAGAGGGCCGGCAGGGTCAACCCGAGAAATTCCAGTTTGAACTAACTTTAGAGGAAGATGGTGAGTCAGATACCGAAAAGGACAGTGGAAGTCAAGTGGAAGAGGACACTAGCTGCAGCGACTCCAAGACGCTCTGTACTCAAGACTCAGAGTCTACTGAAATTCCCCTCGATGAACAGGTTGAAGAGGAGACAGTAGGGGAAGAAGAGGAAAGCCAGCCTGAAGCTTGTGTAGTAGAGGATCATTCTCCTGACACGTAACAGTGCAGACTCTCAAGCCTTTCTTTTTTTCCTCTCTCTCTCTCTCTCTTTTTTTTTTTTTTTTAAGTAGAAAAATTGTTTCCAAAGTGCATGTCACATGCCACAACCATGGTCACACCTCACTGTCATCTGCCAGGACGTTTGTTGAACAAAACTGACCTTGACTACTCAGTCTGGCGCTCAGGAATATCGTAACCAGTTTTTTCACCTCCATGTCATCACAGCAAGGTGGACATCTTCACGAACAGCATCTTAACACGATTTCAGCTTGGTGTTGCTGACGGAGCAGATGAAGTCAACTCCAAATGTTTTCAAGAGAGCATGGCTCTTCAAGCAGCCCACAAGCTGACTGGCTTAGGGTTTCTTTTCTTTTTATCTGTTTGTACTATTTTCAGAAGGAAGGAGGCATTATACAAACAGAGTGAACTTAATGGATGAAGCAACAGATATGGCAAGAATAGGACATAGCATCAATCTGTTACCAGGAGGAGGAGCCACAGAAATTGCATAATTTTCTAATTTCAAGTCTTCCTGATATATGACTGAATAGTGTGGTTCAGTGAGCTGCACTGACCTCTACATTTTGTATGATATGTAAAACAGATTTTTTGTAGAGCTTACTTTTATTATTAAATGTATTGAGGTATTATATTTAAAAAACTATGTTCAGAACTTCATCTGCCACTGGTTATTTTTTTTCTAAAGAGTAACTTGCAAGTTTTCAGTACAAATCTGTGCTACACTGGATAAATCTAATTTACAAATTTTACTTGCACCTTATAGTTCACAGCAATTTACTGATTTGTAGTGATTCATTGTTTTATATACCAATGACTTCCATATTTTAAAACAGAAAAACAACTTTATGTTGCAGGAAACCCTTTTTGTAAGTCTTCGTTTACTTTGCTTTTCATTTGACTCTTTCCAGATAAGCAGAGTTGCTCTTTACTGATGTTTTTCTTCACAGTGTGCAAAGTGAATATTTGTTCTGTAATACTTCGATGTGTGTCATGTCAAAAATGTGTCTTAAGCTTCATGGAAACTCAATCATCAGTTGGTGTTGTCTGAAGCAAGTGGGAGATATATAAATACCTAGTAGCTAAAATGGTCAGTCTTTTTAAGATATTTTCCTACTTAGTGTCTTCTGATAACTTTTCGCTGTGTCAATAGACATGCATTTCATGAGTGCATGTCTTTGTAATAACCCACACACATTTCATGCTCATTTTTATTGTTTTTATAGCCAGTTATAGTAAGAAAAATCTTTTCCCCCTTGTGCTGCTTTATTATATAACGTGTGTTTGAACCTCTGTCCATGTTTGCTAGATGGGGTCTTATCAAATATATTACCACCATTCTGATTGATGATAAGAAACAGGTGGTCAGGTTAGGGTTTGCACTCATTTCTGTCATGATTATGTTTACTCTTGGTTTACAGGAAAAAAGTTAATGGCTAGCAGGGAAGGTTTTAAGAATATTAATAGAATATGTCCACAAATATCAGTACCACTTCTTAATTCTCTTTAGTTTCTATAATTTCACTGTGGGATTAAGAACCATGTAAGGAATTATCCCTGAGAAGTGGTTTTTAGTGTAGCAGTTACACTTTCTTAATGGAAAACCTTGTAACATGCAGATATTGCATTAACAAGTATTATCGATCCTTAGTGCTGACTTGTGGAGGGGAACACACTGAGAGAAAGAGGTTGATGATGCCACTGGCACCACAGTTTGGTGATGGCGATGTGTCCTCAAATACTAGATTGGTAGTAAGATTCTACCTAAATAAAACATTAGAGTGAACTCGTAGCTGATGTCAACAAGAACTATATTTCGGTTTTAAGATTCATTCCCAGTACTCACCCGTGGTAGCAGCTGGCACCATGGGGCACTCACTTAGTTTGGGCTTTCTTCCCATGGCAGTTCCTAATGAAGTATTTACCTTCTCCTCAACAAGTGTGGAACCAAAATAATCATGTTTTCACATTGGTATTCAGGAATTGAGATAGAGACTAGAGGGGTTATCTCACCAAGTGAAAAATAACAGTTTGGGAAAATGACAACCCTGAAAAACATTTATATTTGGAACTTGCCAAGGCCACTTTTAAGGACTAGTAACTCAGTCATCAGCCAGGGAAGTGTTCTAAGCTGAAGATAGTCCCTATTTGAATCCTCTGAGATCAAATCGGTTCTTAGAACTTTTGATACAAAAATGATGTCTTCATGGCTCTGAGGCTCTATCTTTAACGTAAGGCAGAATAGGAATCAACTAATTAATTATCAACTTCTTTCCCCTATAAAGATGAAATAGTGTCTTTCAAATAGAACCTATGTTTGACCAAGTGGTTTCATAAGAACACTTAGAAACTTGTTTCTCTTTTAATATATTTTTCCTTTTTTTTTTTTTTTTTCCCCCTCGGGGTCTAGAAGGAAAACAGAGTCAAGAGGGTCCAAGTGGTTTCATAAGAACACTTAGAAACTTGTTTCTCTTTTAATATATTTTTTTTTTTTTTTTTTTTTTGTCCCTCAGGGGATCTAGAAGGAAAGCAGAGTCAAGGGTTTATTCCTCTTTCCAAGGCATTCTCATCCCCTCCCCTCCCTACACTTGGTGTTTCCCCCAAGAGTGCCTAGAATCCTAATAACGAAAAACAATTTAAAAGCAGCAATATGTCACTAACATATACAGACCTGGAAGGGTTTTTATCTGCACTAATAAAGGCTTTTTTCCCAGCTTGTTAGTTTTTAATGGTACCATGTTGTAAAGGCACCCACTGATGGACAATCAAATTGAAGAAAAGGCATATAATATCCAGGAGATGGGGACTAATGCACTGTACAATCTGCTAATGATCCCTTCTCTTTCTCTTTCTGTCTCTTACCTCTCCTTCTCTCTTGCCAAAGTGTGCTTCAGAAATATACACTGCTTTACAGAGAACATCCTTTTACAAGTGGCTTTACATTTCCTAAAATGCCATAAGAAAATGCAATATCTGGGTACTGTATGGGGAAAAAAAATGTCCAAGTTTGCATACAACCAGTACATTTCAGCTTGCAAGTTACCGAACACAATAATGCTGTTCTAATTTTGTTTTCTTTTGCATCAGTTAAAATTCACAAGAAAATAATGTAGATAGAACAAATTTCAGGCGAAGAAAGAAAAAACTTGAAATGGATTTTACAGAAAGCTTTATGATAATTTGTGAATGCATTATTTATTTTTTGTGCCATGCATTTTTTTCTCACCAAATGACCTTACCTGTAATACAGTCTTGTTTGTCTGTTTACAACCATGTATTTATTGCAATGTACATACTGTAATGTTAATTGTAAATTATCAGTTCTTATTAAAACATCATCCCATGAAAGGGTGGTGTTGATATATTTGGAAACTCTTGGTGAGAGAATGAATGGTGTGTATACATACTCCTTGTATATTTCTTTTTTTTTTTCCTGTAATATAAGTCTTGTCACCTTAGAGCTTGTTTATGGAAGATTCAAGAAAACTATAAAAATACATAAAGATATATAAATTTTAAAAACATAGCTGCAGGTCTTTGGTCCCAGGGCTGTGCCTTAACTTCAACCAATATTTTCTTGTTTTGCTGCATTTAAAAGTAAGGTAATGATAGGGCTAGGGCTGGGCACTTTACATCCAAGCTTGCATTTGATTGGATTTCTGGCAATTGCTGAATTTTACAAAACCCTGGGCAACTTTTGGGAGATTCCAAGATCCCTTGTAGATATAAGCATGGAAGTACTTCTTGCCAAGGAGCAGCACTGCCCATATGATGATTTTTGCCATCTGTTGACCAGGAGCTACTTTAGCTACTTATGTTTGGTCATTTTCTCCTTCAGATACTACTGAGGAAATATGTTCTTGCCTAGTGATTACAAAAAGTCTTCTTGACTTCTAGAGCTTATAGGAAAATGAACTCGATTTGAAACAGGAGTCATGGGTCACTTGTATTGATTAATCTGTTCACTGGCTTCATGTCATGGTAAGAAAATGTGAAATATTAAAAAGGTCATTTTTTTTTTTGACCCTAGCACTTTTGTTTGATTGAGGTCAACCAAATTTCCTTAGAAATGTATGGACCCATCTATTTAAACACAATGTTATATATGATGCCAATTCACATAGCATAAGGGAGTCGCTATTCTCTAGCATTTGTTTGTGCAAAACTTACATGGCTTTAGAATTTTTTCATTTAAAACACAATGGCCAACTCCTGAAAGTTATAACAAATTCCTAGTGGATAATATGGAAACCTCCTCCTATTTTTGCCCAGCCCTTGGAACGTGTGGCTTCTCAGTGAAAGGAGAGGTTCTTTTTCTACGAAAAATGAGCCTCCTATTAATTTGGGGTCTTTTGGGTTATTTTGGTTTTTTGGGGTTTTTTTTTTTTTTTTTTTGGACACAAACTGTAGATTTTAGCAGCCCTGGCCCAAAGGAATTTGATTACTTTTGTTTTAAACAGTACAAAGGGGACACTATAATTACAAAAAACATCCTTACTGATTTTAGTTGTTTTAAATTTTATTTCTTTGGATATGTTTTCAGAGTGGTAAAATTGTGTGTGAGCATTACAAATGATTCTTTTAGTGGTTTCTTAGCCTCTCTTACAGCCCATGGGGATAGTACTGTACATCAATACCTTCATATGAAATTTTTATATGCAATGAAAATAAAAGCATGGGTTGATTCTGCCTATTTATGACTCAGTCTTTTACAAGTAAAATATAATTTGTTTTAAATTGTAGTTCGATCAGCACACACTTTTAAGAGTAGTGAACATGATTGAAATGAAAGGACGAAAGCATTATAAGTTAGAATTGATATTCATAGCCAAACAAAACCAAATTATGTTAATTATTTTTACTATATAAAATGGCCAGTGAGGTTAAGCACAGTGTTTTCTGAACAGGTCTGGGAAGGAATGCTCCATGCTTAATCGAATATTCCGGTTTGTTGTAAGTTATCATTTAGACATTCAACAATGATTTCTTGGGTATTGTTTAAGTCTTCCTTTCTGTTGCTAATTTCAGATATACCTGAGCATGGGTAATTTATAAAGCACAGAGGTTTACTTAGCTCATTGTTTTGGAGGTTCAAGGTCAAGGGGCCACATCTGGTAAGAGTCTACTTCTTGGTGGGAACTCTGCAGAATCACGAGGTAGCTTGGCATCACACAACAAGAACTTGAGCAGAACAGAACATGTTCAAGTCTGTCTGTCTGTCTGTCTGTCTGATTTCCTTTTTTTCAGAGAGAGGTTTTTACTATAGGGATTATGTGCTCATTGGAGAGACAGAAAGACAGAGAGATATAAAATGAGAAATCATCCCCTGGGGGAATGGCCACTCTACAATCCCTTCTCCTCCATGCCCCCTCAGGATTTGGGGCATGCACACAAATGTACCCAGCATGAGTTTTAAGCCACCGGGTCCGGAAGTTGAACCACAGTCAACTATGTGGAAGTCCAGTGATGTAACTATTTTGCTGTCTCCTGGTTCCTCATTTCCTTTTTATAAACCCACCAGGATTCAATCCTAGGGACCCCAGACTGATTACTTGAATCCTAATCACCTCCTAAAGTCTTCACCTCTTAATCCTATAGTTAGATTAAACTTCCACCTTCTTTTTTTTCTTTTTTAATATTTTCATTTACCATAGGATACTTGTGCCTGCCAGAAAGAGAGAAAAAGCATCCCGCTATGGGGTGCTACAGTCCCTTCCTCATTTCTCTATCTTGTCAGGATTGGGGGCATGCATGCACACAAATGCCTGGCATAGTTTTCAAGCCACCAGATCTGGGACAAAAACTGCCTGATCAACCATGTGAGATCAACTCCTTTAACAACCAGCCTGCAGGACCCATCCTCTACCCTCTTAATACATTCATGATACAACCAAATTTTTACAGAAGTTTTGGGGGAACACAAACAGCAGCAGGTAGCCACTCTGACAACTACAAGGTTCTAAAGATTTGAATGTGCATGAGACACAATCTTTGCTTTCATGGGAGTTTCTAATCTGAAGGGTGCAAAGGCATTGGTTTGTACACATGTTGTAACTGTGCAGTGTACGGTGAAGCAGCTCTGCTGTGATTGTGAACTAGAAATTGGCCTGTTCCAAGGCCCAGAGAAGTCTTCCTTGAAGTGATTTGGGGCTGAGATCTGAAGATTCATAAAAGGTAACCAAGGAAAAGAAGTTGCTGGGAGGAGAAGGGAGTCCAAACAGAGGTAACATCATTTTCACAACTTTCCCTCCATCACCCTCCTCCCTGCACCCTCACTCGAGCCTCCAATCTTGGTCTGTCTTTCTTTCTTTCTTTCTTTCTTTCTTTCTTTCTTTCTTTCTTTCTTTCTTTCTCTTTTTTTAACACTATCACAAAGTGATACATGGCTTTATTAGTTAGTTGTTTCTCCCACCAGAACACAACTATGTGTTCAAAGTCTTTGCTTGTAGGTTGTTAGCACTTAAAACGATGCCTGGTGCCCAGTCAGTTCTTACCATGTTTTGAATATAGCCACCAAATTGATAGTGGATATAATCCATCTAATAATAAAGATGTGAAGGTCTTAGTTTGTTTTGTTTTGTTTTTTTATTTTTTCTTGAAAGGTTTTTGCTATAGGGTGCCTGCACTCGCCAGAAAGGCAGAGACAGAGAGAAAGTGAGAAATCAACCCCAGGGGGGACGGCCACGCTCCAATCCCTTCTCCTCCATTCTCCTCTCAGGATCGTGGGCACATACACACATCTGCCCGCCGTGAGTTTAAGCCAGGTCCGGGACGCGAACTGCGATCGACTACATGGGAGTTCAGCGACATAGCCATTACACTAACTGCTGGTCTCTGGAGGTCTTAGATTTTTAACATAATACATAAAAACACACTGGTCACCTGCTTTTGAGCTTGCTAAGATTAAATAGTTTTCCATCTCACTGTCAACTGAAAGCGTTTTCACTTTTCCCAACTTGTTTTCAGCTTGTTTCATTTTCTTTCTTTATACTTTTTAGTGGGGCAGGAGACTCTTTAACTCTAGTCTCCTCCTGAAATGTGGCAACTCCAAATTTGAGAGGGCATGCATGTAATATTTACCTATTCCAAAGAAGTCAGCCCAAGGTTCATCAGGCAAAGACAGTTTGACTTACAGGGGGCACCAATCATCACAGGTGGGTGAAGTCTGCCCCTCAGTGTGATGCTGCAAGAAGTTTTATACTTATCAAAGCAAGCTTGGGTAGGTATAGACATTTCGTCTCCTCAGACCCTTACAGAGTTTTATAATCAGCTTAATGATGTCTACTTGGCTCAGCTGCCTGTAATCTGTACCTCAAGCTGGGGGCGTGCACATTCTTCAGAGAACAGCTTTGGGCAGAGGCTGCTTCCTGAGGGAGAAGGGAGAACGAAAACAGGTACGGGGAGAGTGGGGGGAGCCATCCATGTCCAATACCCCACACCTTCTCACTATGGAGAATCCTATAGCAAAGCTATACTGAGGCCAGGTGGGTAAATTACCAGCAGATAGGAACTAATTACCTATCATCTAACTTTGGATTCTGAAAATGATCATTAATATCTGTAACAAAGGATGGTCAAAGGTATCAGACAATCCAACAGTCAATTCTGATCCTCATTTGTGGCTCAACACAAATAGGATGGTGATAGAAATTCTGTTGAATCTGCAGTTTTTGTTTTGTTTTGTTTTTATTTGTAAAACCAGGCCACGTTAATGTTTTTGTACAATTTAATAAATAATCTTTTGAAGACTGCATTCATATAAGACTGGCTATATTCAGAAACATCAGTCATGATGGTTTTCCAGATTGGTGTATCATCTTCAAAAATTACAAGGAGTTACTTGTATGCAATTGCTATCAAACCAGTAAGTCAGCATTTATGCATCCATTATTTTCAGGATTGTTGGTAACTTGGACTTATTTCCCCCAAATAACCTTGCCTCCCTGTGTCACAAGGCCCAATTCACTCACGTTCACCTCAATGGCAGTACCTTTGGTGATAACACCCAAACTTGTATATAGTGGGGATGAGAGATTCTTTGCACCAAGTATTGGCAAGCAAAAGGTGACTTTCGTTCAGGATGTGTTACGTGGGCCTTCTTGATACGTAAGCCCACTGGCCTAATGAATCTTTCATATTTAGATGGCTTTCTAGTAAAGCCATCTCCAACAAAGCAGACTTTTGTAACTACTCTCTTCCATGCCTTCTTTCACTTTCCTGTTCAAATAACATTTTTTTTTTTTTTGGAGAGGTTTTTGCTATAGGGCGCGTGCACTCGCCAGACAGACAGAGAGAGACAGAGAGATAGAAAGCAGGAAATCACCCCCCAGGGGGGATGGCCACGCCGCAATCCCTTCTCCTCCATTCTCCTCTCGGGATCTTGGGCACGCACGCACACGGCGTGAGTTTAAGCCACCGGGTCCGGGACTCGAACCGCGGTCGACTACGTGGGAGTCCAGCGACATAGCCATTACGCTAACTGCTGGTCCCCTGTTCAAATAACTTTTAACACTTATGTTTCTCCTTGGGCTCGAACTTTGGGTAGAGGGACTTCTTAATTTCTCTCTTTCTCTTTGCATTTTTGTTTAGTCATATTGGAAACTACTTTAGCTCGGGACTGTCCTCTGGCCAATAGGTAGGCAGGTACTGCTCCTCATCGAGTCTTTTCATCATTCTTTTGTTTGGTGTTCCTCTTTTCATGCATCTTAATAGTGCTTTTCATGTGTATTTTCTCAGCACAGCACTGTTTATGATAGAGCTTAGCCTTCAGACCAATCTTTTTTGCCTTCTTTGAATGTTCATGAGCCTCCTGACTTTCCTTCTCTTTTTTTCATGGTAATCCAAACGGTATCCATAGCATTTACGATGTAATTCAGTATATTCATTTTGTGGCACAGTGAGGGCTGCAGAGTCGCCAGGAGTAGCCTGTCAGGCACAGAGAAGTTGTCAGCTTTCAGGTCTCAGAGACCAACGAGCAGACCTGATGCCTGAATCTGTAGTTTTAAAATGATCAGCCTCGATATTTAGCCTGTGATCAATCTCAGCTGAGGCAATTAGGTTTTCCTGGTCTCATTTTTCCAGGCTACCAAACGGAATGAATCACGATGCCACCTGTGGACCACAGCAGGGGACTGGGATGACGGTGCAGGGAGTGAAATATGAATTTCACTTCATGCAATTTTCAGCTGCTGTGTCTTGTCACTAAAACAGCTAGATGCTGTTCAGAGATAGAATTGGAACAGAGAGGTCTGTTTTCCTCCATGCCCATGTAGACAGTGTAGTTAGACCTGATGCCTTCTGCCTAGAAGAAAGATTTCTCAATCTCCCCATCTCAAATGTCCAGTGAACACGGTTGAACTTGAACATTGCTAAATGGGGTGGAAGGCTAACTAATTGAACTATATTTAATGCTTGTCTCCCACCTCCCCTAAAAAGAAAGTATAAGGAAAGAAAATGAAACAAGTTGACAGAAAAATAGAGAACTGAGATGAGTGTGAGCCTCTGTCAGTGCTCATGACATAAGACAAGGCACACCATGCAGCCACGCCAGTCCCTGGCCTGCATGCAGCCCCTCCATCACCCCCATTCAGCAGAGCACTTAGCCTGGCGCCTACAAATCCTGAGCCAGTAGACATGATTTCAGCATCTGAATTATGCCAGCATGTCTAAAAAACACTAAGGATTGCTTTTCCTTTATGCCATATTTTTATTTTTTGTTATTTATTTATTTTGGACAGGTTTTTGCTATATAGGGCACATGCACTTGCCAGAGAGAGAGAGAGACAGAGATACAGAAAGCAAGAAATCACCCCCCCTCCTGGGGGGATGGCCACACAGCAATCCCTTCTTCTCCATTCTCCTCTTGGGATCTTGGACACATACGTGCATGTGCCTGGCATGAGTTTAAGCCACCGGGTCCAGGACTCAAACCATAGTTGACTACATGGGAGTTCAGTGACATAGCCATTACGCTAATTACTGGTCTCAGATTGTGGAATTTTTGAAGGCAATGTACTTCTTTTGACCTGGCTAATGAAGAATGAAATCAATATACTAATATTTGTTGGCTATTCTTTCCTAATTCCAGGACCTTTCAAAATGGCCTTCAGCTGACAGTATCAATTCTCGTTAGAAAAGCAAATTCTCAAATCCCAATCCAGGCATCTGAAATAAAATCTCCAAAAGTGAGCCCTAGAACTTGTGTTTTAACAAGTACTTTGGGTAATTGTTACATGCCCTAAAGCTTGAAAAACACTGTTCAAGACCTCCTGGAGATGTTTTTCCTCTTTTGGGTTTGAGAAGGAAAAAAAGGCAAAAGGGATCATTTCAATCCCTTTCTAATTTATTGCATTTAATCAGAGATTCGTGTTACTATCGGAGTTGCCACAGGTGACCAGATGGGGGCCAGTGTCAATTCGAGCAACAGTAGAATCACATGTTTGACCCATTTCCATTAAGCAAGGAATGGTGGAATCAGCTACCAGCTCCCTTCAGCAACAAAAGAAAGCTGGAATTGGCTATTACCATCAGGAAGTGATTGAAATCATAAGTCGGCATAGGCTTAAAGGAGTAAAGATTAAAATGTCATAGAAAGCAAAGAGGTGAGAAAAAAAATTCTGTGTTCAACTGCCCCCTTGGGGGTTTCCCTTCTTTATATTATAGCCCGTGTCCCTTTACTTTTGTAATTGGGTGAAACCACACAACTCAGGGCTTAGGACCTGACATCACAAGGGGCCACCAAAGGAGTTAAAGGACATAACCCAGAAGCCCAGAGGTTGTACTTTGACTATGGAGAACCCAGAGATGGGAATGAGTCAGGGTGAGTCATTTCTTGGTCCTTTTCACTCCTTGGACTACTTTGACATATGTTCTGCCCTTGAAGTTTATCAGGATGATCTGTGCATTTCCAGGCCAGCAAAAGCACCCACCAAGCAACCTGCAGTATGGCTTGTCTTTTAACTGTGAGGCAGGAGCCAGCGTATCATGTCCCAACACAGTACTTCACAGCTTGCCCCTGCCCCTACTTTTGTTGTCCTTACTTCACATACAGTATTTCATCTTATTTCTCATCCCCAGTGCTCAAAGTCTTGCACCTTCCAAATAGAGTATAATTTTAATTCCCTTATCCCTCAGGCTGGGTTCCTGGACACCCTGAGCTAGACAGCATCCTGTGCACTCAGAACAGCAGATGCCAAATTTCTTTCGTTTTTGGAGAGTTTTTTTTTTGCTATAGGGCATGTGTGCTCGCCAGAAATACAGAGAGAGACAAAGAGACAGAAAGCAAGAAATTGCCCCCTGGGGGGATGGCCAAACCACAATCCCTTCTCCTCCATTCTCCTCTCGGGATCTTGGGCACACACGCACACACGCCTGGTGTGAATTTTTTTTTTTAGAGTTTTTTTGCTATAGGGCCCGTGCACTTGCCAGACAGAGACAAAGAGACAGGAAGCAAGAAATCACCCCCCAGGGGGGATGGTCACACCACAATCCCTTCTCCTCCATTCTCCTCTCAGGATCTTGAGCATGCACGCATACGCGCCCGGCATGAGTTTTAAGCTACCGGGTCTGGGATGCAAACCGCGGTCGACTACGTGGGAGTCCAGCAACATAGCCATTATGCTAACTGCTGGTCCCACAGATGCCAAATTTCTGCCAATGTGATCCCATGAGCTCAGTAGCCTTTAGGTATTACTGGAAGGAACTGGGCTTATTCATCTTTGCTTTCCTAGAATTTAGTTCCATGTCTGCCACACAGCAGGTATTCAGTAAATAGGGAAAAAATGACACACGGGTGAGTAATTAGATAAATACATGAGTAAATGAATGAATTAGTGGTAAGATTAGGTGGGAAGGGTTGGAATCGACCTAGAATGATGACAGATCCAATGAGCCAGAGCTGAGATGATTGAAGACCAAAGGTAGTTGGAGGAGGATATGGAAGAGTAGAAGAAGGAATCAGGCAATCTAACTAGAAACAAAGAATTTGGGAACAGTAAGAGAGAGATGCTCACTTTCTGGAAGGTTTTATACATACCCACTGTAAAAGACACTCTTGGTTGCCCACTCAATTGTTGCTACTCCTCCCCTCCCACTTTTTTCTTGCCATATGGAAGTTGGATCTTGTTCAAGTCTTGTCAAGTGAAGTATTTATAGATTCTGCCTCTCCTAAGTCCCTTAGGCTGGTTCTGAGCCTTTTATGTTCATTCCTCTGCCCTTGTCATGTTTAGGTAAGATGGCATGCAGTGCTGTGGGCACAGACAAGGACACACAAGTGACTTCTGGGAGACTCTCTCATTCTTATAAAGGGACAAGAAGAAGGGCATTGTCTCTTCTGAGCTTTGGAAATTGTTCCTGAGGATGTCATTGTTGGACTGTTACTTTAGACTGTGAAAGGAACTCTGAAAACAGATGTGTAAGGATGGCAGTGTAAAAGATAGAAAGCATCGGGAACCAGTAGTTAGTGTAATGGCTATGTCGCTGGACTCCCACATAGTCGACCGCGGTTTGCGTCCCGGACCTGGTGGCTTAAAACGCACGCCGGGCGCATGTACGTGCGTGCCCAAGATCCCGAGAGGAGAATGGAGGAGAAGGGATTGCAGCATGGCTATCCCCCCCGGGGGATGATTTCTCGCTTTCTGTCTCGCTGTCTCTCTCTATCTGGCGAGCGCACACGCCCTATAGAGAAAACCTCTCCAAAATAAAATAAAAAAAAAGATAGAAAGCATCTAGCCTAAAGATGTATGTGAGCTGCTGAAATAATCACACTTCTAAACTAACCATGTAAGATAATGACTAGTTCTTATTATTTAAGCCACCGTATTAGACTGCTGGGAAAGTCATGACATATTTTCCTACACAAAAATGCATCATGACTTTTTCTGACAACCCAGTAGTTGGACCTTCTGTTAATTGCCCCTGAAAAACTCCTAACTTATACCACCATTATCTACCAAGCACCCTGCAGTATGGCTTGTCTTTTAACTGTGAGGCAGGAGCCAGCGTATCATGTCCCAACACAGTACTTCACAGCTTGCCCCTGCCCCTACTTTTGTTGTCCTCACATCACATACAGTATTTCATCTTATTTCTCATCCCCAGTGCTCAAAGTCTTGCACCTTCCAAATAGAGTATAATTTTAATTCTCCCTCAGGCCCGGGTCTGGGATGCAAACCGCGGTCGACTACGTGGGAGTCCAGCAACATAGCCATTATGCTAACTGCTGGTCCCACAGATGCCAAATTTCTTTCGTTTTTGGAGAGTTTTTTTTTTGCTATAGGGCATGTGTGCTCGCCAGAAATACAGAGAGAGACAAAGAGACAGAAAGCAAGAAATTGCCCCCTGGGGGGATGGCCAAACCACAATCCCTTCTCCTCCATTCTCCTCTCGGGATCTTGGGCACACACGCACACACGCCTGGTGTGAATTTTTTTTTTTAGAGTTTTTTTGCTATAGGGCCCGTGCACTTGCCAGACAGAGACAAAGAGACAGGAAGCAAGAAATCACCCCCCAGGGGGGATGGTCACACCACAATCCCTTCTCCTCCATTCTCCTCTCAGGATCTTGAGCATGCACGCATACGCGCCCGGCATGAGTTTTAAGCTACCGGGTCTGGGATGCAAACCGCGGTCGACTACGTGGGAGTCCAGCAACATAGCCATTATGCTAACTGCTGGTCCCACAGATGCCAAATTTCTGCCAATGTGATCCCATGAGCTCAGTAGCCTTTAGGTATTACTGGAAGGAACTGGGCTTATTCATCTTTGCTTTCCTAGAATTTAGTTCCATGTCTGCCACACAGCAGGTATTCAGTAAATAGGGAAAAAATGACACACGGGTGAGTAATTAGATAAATACATGAGTAAATGAATGAATTAGTGGTAAGATTAGGTGGGAAGGGTTGGAATCGACCTAGAATGATGACAGATCCAATGAGCCAGAGCTGAGATGATTGAAGACCAAAGGTAGTTGGAGGAGGATATGGAAGAGTAGAAGAAGGAATCAGGCAATCTAACTAGAAACAAAGAATTTGGGAACAGTAAGAGAGAGATGCTCACTTTCTGGAAGGTTTTATACATACCCACTGTAAAAGACACTCTTGGTTGCCCACTCAATTGTTGCTACTCCTCCCCTCCCACTTTTTTCTTGCCATATGGAAGTTGGATCTTGTTCAAGTCTTGTCAAGTGAAGTATTTATAGATTCTGCCTCTCCTAAGTCCCTTAGGCTGGTTCTGAGCCTTTTATGTTCATTCCTCTGCCCTTGTCATGTTTAGGTAAGATGGCATGCAGTGCTGTGGGCACAGACAAGGACACACAAGTGACTTCTGGGAGACTCTCTCATTCTTATAAAGGGACAAGAAGAAGGGCATTGTCTCTTCTGAGCTTTGGAAATTGTTCCTGAGGATGTCATTGTTGGACTGTTACTTTAGACTGTGAAAGGAACTCTGAAAACAGATGTGTAAGGATGGCAGTGTAAAAGATAGAAAGCATCGGGAACCAGTAGTTAGTGTAATGGCTATGTCGCTGGACTCCCACATAGTCGACCGCGGTTTGCGTCCCGGACCTGGTGGCTTAAAACGCACGCCGGGCGCATGTACGTGCGTGCCCAAGATCCCGAGAGGAGAATGGAGGAGAAGGGATTGCAGCATGGCTATCCCCCCCGGGGGATGATTTCTCGCTTTCTGTCTCGCTGTCTCTCTCTATCTGGCGAGCGCACACGCCCTATAGAGAAAACCTCTCCAAAATAAAATAAAAAAAAAGATAGAAAGCATCTAGCCTAAAGATGTATGTGAGCTGCTGAAATAATCACACTTCTAAACTAACCATGTAAGATAATGACTAGTTCTTATTATTTAAGCCACCGTATTAGACTGCTGGGAAAGTCATGACATATTTTCCTACACAAAAATGCATCATGACTTTTTCTGACAACCCAGTAGTTGGACCTTCTGTTAATTGCCCCTGAAAAACTCCTAACTTATACCACCATTATCTGTTCCAAAAATGTGCTAGTGAGTCTAGACTGCCTTCAGGGACAGGGATAGCTGGGGTAACAGAAAGATTGGGGATTTGGCCACACATTAGCTGGGCGACCTTAAGCATAATTCATCTTTGAATTCTACTTCCTTTCATTTTAATCTTGTCTGCATTCCTCACAGTATTATGAGAGTTCCTATTCCTGATGACCTGCCTGCCTTCCATGACTCTAATTCTCTAACGAGAAATAAAAATTGATCCAAAAGGAAGGCCTAATAAAGAACATCAAGGAAGCCACTGATTGTTTTGTGGTGCTATGATGGAGCAGTGTTTAAGTAAATAGCTTAATGCTGATGTTTTAGATGGCTTGGAAAGGAAAACACAAAGAAGTGACTTCTGGACTTTTGAGAATCTGGAGTTACTAGGGCCTTGTTATGACAAGACCCTAGAAGACATAGCATGCCAGTTTATCTGTGTTAGTGGAGGCAATGCCAACACGTGGAGTACTTGAGAAGGCTTGGCTAAAAATTAACAACTGGATTGTAAACTCCTTGGGGGTTAGGTACCTATCTTAGACACACTGTGTCTTGAATTGTTCCTAGTCCATTGCGGGACAGATATATAAGCTGCTCATTTTTGAGCAATTACCTATTGCAAAATGTGCAGACTAATACACGTATTTCCTTTCCCTTGTTTTGATCCTCTGCTGGATCATTAGAACAATTCTCAGGTGAATTGTGGTGATATGTGGTGTCTCATGAGAAAAGAAGGAGAACAAGAGGATACATCCTGTGGGGTCATTTTACTCAGAGGTAGAATACGATTGTTTGGAAAGCTGATCCACATGGGAGGGTACCAGGCGTAAGTCTGGAGACCTCCCTAAGTACACCAGCCAGGTGCTTGCCTCTGATCCAGGGCTGAGTGAAGGCGGGGGCTGGATTGTGGTGTTAGGACCCTGTTAGGGTTGCTCTATTTCTTTCTGTCTCTCTTACAGAAAAGGAATAAATAAATAAATAAATAAAACCAACCCCTCTCTCATTAAAAAAAAAAAAAAAAGTAGAATATAGTCTAGATGCCTGAGAGTATATGAAGCTCCTTCCCTTCCACCCCTAACCCATGAGAAACATGGCTGGGAACAGGTGTCTTTGCTCTGTTTTGTAAACATAGGGTACTGCCTTTAAAAATACTCCCTTATTGCCAACATACATCCTAAAAGGATATGGGTAAGAAAAAAGGACAATGAATTTTGGAATTCTACTAACTGCTTAGAAACAGACAGGAGGAGACATGTAAGTAGAAGCAAAGCAAGTTCATCATATCTCCATATCATTAACCACTATGGGGTTGATGTGTGTGAAAGAAAAAAAAAAAAAAAAGCAAGAATGAATCTAGATGTGGAAGCCATTCCCACAAGGCACTCACTTTAAAGTAGCCATGGCCCAGTCCTCCTCTCTGCATTGCCTACCTAAAGGGCTGCACCAATTACAATTGACCTCTCAAAGAAAAGAATATAGAGGCCAGCAGGTAGAAAAGTATTTACAGCCCTCGAATCCCACGTGGCTGTTCGCAGTTCAAGTCCTGGATCTGGCAGCTTTAAAATCATGCCAGTGCTCATATAGGCATGCCCAAAATCGGGGGAATGATTTCTCTCTCACTTTCCTTTTCACTGTCTCTCTGTTTCTCTCTGGCTAGTGCATGTGCCCTATGGCAAACAAGGAAAAAAAAAAGAACTCTGCAGAAACAACGAAAAAGGGAATATAATAGAATGTATTAGAAAGTGCAGGTTCTGCTGTTGATTGAGTCTTTTAATAGGCAGGGCGAGGGTCTCCATGGAAACACAGTGGTAATGTGACATTCTGCAATGCTGAAGCCAATGGGAAAGTCATGGGTTCATGTCCTGAGCTTCTCTACATGCATGCCGTGATCTGGGCCAGCTGAGGCTGCGAGTAGGTCATGGCATGAAGACTCTTGGGAGTGCTCTCTCTCTCTCTCTTCCTCTCCCTTTCTCATGGAAGAATTAAGCATTGAAAAAAATTATAATTTGGATAATTAATACTCATCTAAGAAGGAGTAAGGATATAAAGCACACAGGGAGACTGGCATATTCAAAGTCAACGGAGCCATAACTGCCTACCTACTGAGCCCTGCGCCATGTACTTCTAAAGACTAGAACTTAAATCTTGCCTTTTTTTTTAAAAGAATCATTTAACTTTATTTCTTATTTATTTTAATTTGACCAGAGAGGGACAGAGAGAGAGAGAGAGAAAGTGAAAAAGCAAGCTGGTGGGTCTGGAATTCAAACCACAGTTGGTCATATGGGAGCCCAGTGTCTTTAGCCACTGTGCCATCTACCAGCCCCCTTAAATATTGCTTTTAAGGAGCTTTCAATTAGGTTGGAAAAGGAGTTGGGGGAGCAAGTGATCAGGGGAGAGTGTAGTGAGTGTAGCGAGCTGCATCACACCTACTGCTATACCCCAACCCAATATTCCCTCCATTTCACAGAAAAGCCAAGTAAGGAGGAGAAGAATAAGGTCACCTATTCAAAAAGTCAAAATTGATATTTGAACATAAGGCAGTTTGTCTCTAAAGTGTCCTGCATCCCATGTGGATACAATGTTTAACCTGATTGTTGCTTCATGTCTTTACTATATGTCAGCTATCAGTACATAAAATATTATTTAGTGGATTTCTGTTCTTTCTTTTTCTCTCTTAAAAATCTCCATTAACAACTAACATCTGAATATCTAATGTTCTGGGAAAACACTTTCCATACGTCATTATAAGATCTCACTACAAACTTGCCAGACAAGTGGACTTCTCATTTACAAGTTGGAAATACGAGAGCAAGAAGCTAAAACCTGGCTAGTCACCTATTGCATTAGAGGGTGGCAGAGCAAGGTTGCTACGCTTCATAGGCTGACTACCACAGCTCCAGCAGGTGCACAGCTCGTACGTTTGTGTTTAAACATGTCATTCCCATTCTTGAGGCCAAATAAGGTGAACAGGAAATCCTAGCCATTCCCTTGTGCTTCTGCTCTTCTCTAATGCCTTGCAGATGCTTTTCTGCAGAACTTGTCTCATCCCTTTTCTTTTCTTTTTTTTTTAAAGGTTTTTACCATAAGACTCACGTGCTTGCTGGAGAGACAGAGAGAAAGCGAGAAATCACCCCTCAGGAGAGATGTCCATGCCACAAGCCCTTCTTCTCCACTCTCTTTCTGGGATTTTGAGTAGGCACACACATACTCTCAACATGATTTCTAAGCCATCAGGTCCAGGTCTGTAACTACAGTCAGCCACGTGGGAGTCTAGCATGTTACTGCCACACGATCTATTGTCCCCTCATCCCTTTTCTGGAAGGTGAGAAGGATCAAATGTGTTCACTCATACAATGGCCCTCATAATGATTAGGTTATTAAGTTTCTTTCATGAGAAGGAGAGTACATGTGCCTGAGAGAAAGAGATGCAAATAAAAAGAGAGAGACACAGCCTGCTGGGCAGGGTCTTGAGCCACCATCTGCTTCCCCCTGCCCTCCAGGTGGTCAGGATCTTGGGCACCCACATCCAACTTGTTTCAGGTCAACCTGGGATCTGAATCTACAGCCAGCCATCTGGTTTCCAGGCCTGCAGATCAGAATACTACTGCCTGTGCACTGAGGCTGGGCCAGTATTTTTAATGAAGAATTGAGATGTGGCTTACTAGAACACACCATAGTGTTTGCCAGTCCTAGAATTTTTAATAAATAAAAGGAACAGGAAAATAACTTTAGGTTCCTATGAACAATTTTCTTGTTTTCTTTACTTTGTACCTTGCTAAGAAGATTAGGTCTCACTGTTGAGAATATCGTCTTTCCCCTCTCCTCAGCCAACTGGAAGGGTATCCAGTATGAAGGAAATGCAGAAAGCTCCCCTTCAGCATCTTGTCATGCCCTCTTCCTCTCTTGCTTTGCTATGGATAACAGCACTATGAACCAGCATAAACTTATTTTTTTAATAAGAAAAACGCAGTGTTTTTTCCGTCAATGATGACCTCAGGAAAACTTCTGGGTTCAGGTCTTATGAGATAAGGGCTGAATGATTCTGCCAGAACCATTCCCTGGCCTATCTCAGATGGGCAGTGCCATTCCAGAGTTCACTTAAGAGAAAGAGTTGAAGTTCCTTAACGTACAACTCCAACCTAAAACATTACTTAAGAAAGACCAGCAGTAGTAGTGGGAGAAGGGTGTAGTGACCTGGGAGAAGGAGACTGAGACCTTTTCCCAAGAACAAAACAAGATATTGCTCTAAGTATCCAGGGCCTGCTGCAGTGCCCCTTGGACTCCAGGAGAAACCTGGAAATCTCTGTGTCTGCACCTAGTTAGAGATATGTCACCTAGGGCATCTTCCTCAACTAAATGAGGCTCCAATTTTCATTTTTATAAGACCTCCTTCACATGGCTATTTTATTTATTAAAGTTTTTAAGGTTTTGTGAAGGTAATTCAGGTACAGGGTTTTAAAAGCTAGATCCTGGGGCTGCTCCATATCTGTGGTTTGGATCTTGATTCCAGAGGCTTGAGAAATATGCTGGGCATATGTATGTGCATGCCCCGAATCCTGACGGGATGAAGAAATGGAGGAGAAGGAATTGTGGTGTGACCACACCCATTTGGGGGTGATTTTCCCTCTCTCTCTCACCGGACAGTGCATGTACCCTCTGGCAATTAATATCAGCTTATGGATGGACACCCGTTACTCTGGCCTTAGGTGTCTGCTAACTCTACTTCTAAGTCAATTACCGTTTATGTCTGTTTCCAGCAACTAAAATGTCATTTCCTTTCCCATTCTTTGTCATTGTCTGTCAGTTTTTGCCTTTGGGGAAAATCTGTTAATGTCATTTCATGGAGAAATATAAAAATATGTTTAATCTTCACTTTTTAAAAAATCGTCAGGGATGCATGAACTCATCAGAAAGAGGTGAGATGAGGGGCGAAAACACTTGTCCCAGTGGGATATGGTTTTGTTGCAATCCCTTCTCCTTCATTTCACTAACCCCTTGGGATTTTGAGTGTATGCACACACACACGTGTACACACACACACACACATGCAAACACACAAGCTCAATGTATTTTTTAAGCTGTCAAGTTTGGGATTTGAACCATGGTTGACCATATGGGATCCAGCTCCCTTAACCACTGCACTATGGGGCTGACCCTCCATTCTCCCTGCCTCCATGTTTAGTGGAAGTTCTTCATTATATTATCATGAAGATTAGAAATTAATTAGAACGATATATGTCACTCACTTAGCATACATAGTGCCTATTATATAGCAGAAACTCAAAATATGATACATATGTATATATGTGTAGCAGAGAAATTTAAACACACTCAGGAATGTATGATAAAGTGGAGGTGTGAGGCTGCAAGCTTCCATTGCATGAGAATTTAAAACTCTTTAAGAAAACAATGGCGCCAGCATGGTTCAGTAATTAAGGTAGAGTATGCCTAAATACAGCATGGTATGTTCTGTCCAGATTCGTCTCTCCTCAGCCCCAGGGTTTCATGCCTATGTCATTGACAGAGGAAAGTCTATAAGCAGGAA
>NW_006204037.1:970712-981912 GCF_000334495.1 Tupaia belangeri chinensis | reverse complement strand
TAAAAATAAATGCATAAAAAGGCATGGCACTAAAGATATTGTTAATATCTCTATGCTGCTTTTCAAATAAATTCATGGACATGCATATTATTACAAACAACAACAACAACAACTATGCATGGATTTCAAGATTTAAGTGTATTTTTTCTTCCATGACTGAGAGAGTGTAAAAAACAATCTCCCCAGTGGACTCATCTTGCTCAACCCACTGCCAGCCAGGCTTTGATCATGGGCATGCATGTGTCTGACATCTTCAAGGAGGTCTTGGAACACAAACCTAGAACTTTTCCATGAGGGTTGGCCATGTAAGGCATTGTGTTTTACCTCTGTGCCATCTTCTGGTCCTGAACTTATACTCTATATTTTAATTCTATTTTCCCATCAAGTTTTTAAAGTCTCCTTGTAACATAAACATGCTAACTTGGGGTGGAAAAAACATTTATTTATATGTTGAACTGCTTGAAGTCAGCTAATGAATAATGTATATGAAGTATTGAAAAATATAAAATATTCCAGTAAGTATTATTGGAGAAAATTGTTGATTTATATAAAACAAACTAATAGAGTTTCAAGTTATTACATTTGAGAGATAGACTGGCAATAGAAATATCAAAGAGAAAAATTAGATAGATGGCTAGTATTGGAAATTATAATAATTATAGAGAGTCAGTAAGAACTATTATGAATTCAATTAATAAAATGAGATTGTAATATAATTCTATCTAATCTTTGTAGAATTGTTAGGATATACTTACATTCAGACTGCTAAGTACAACAACTTTAAAGAATGGTTATTTGATTTTTAATTATTTAATTTTATGAAGCCATAATTGAAGGTAAATTAAAGCAGAATGTCAATTTTGCCATTTTAAAATTCCACAGGAGAGAATATATATGGAATCAGGTACAGAAACAACAAGATTTAAATAAAAGATATCTTAGAAAAAAATGAGGTGCTAAAATACATCTTCTCCACACAAGTCAAACTCCACAACTCAGCGTTACTACTGCCTTAAGAAAACTCATTATTTTGAATTTGTGGAGACTAACTATTCAAATAGAAAGTTTGTTGAATTGATTCCTACAAGGTACCATACATTTTCAGTAGCTGAATTCCAAAATTTTATTTGTTCAAGCAATGTAAATGGATGCAAAGTTTCTTCTAAAAAACATATACCAAAACTCATTTTCATGATTTATAATTAGCTGTGTCGATTGACCTTTCCTAAGGTAAGTTGAATTATTAAATACACCATTTGAAAGCCCATAATTCTTTAGTGTCAGAAACATATGATGGCGACTGTAGGAGCAATCTAGCAGCTAACAATCCTGAGTAACAGTTGTTCTTACACTCTCATATTAAACTTTTAAAGTTTTATTTTATTAAAAAAAAACTAACCTGCATTCTCTGGCTCGGACCTTGTTGGTGGCAACATGGCTAAAGGCACCAAGAAGGTGGGGATCGTGGGTAAATAGAGGCCCACAATGGTGGCTCACTCTGGAAAATGATGAATAAAACTAAAAGCCATCATGGCAAGTATGCTGGCTCCTTCTGTGGCAAAACCAAGGTGAAGAGATGAGCCACGGGGTTCTGAGCCTGTGGTTCCTGCATGAAAACCATAGCTGGTGGTGCCTGGACCGACATGACCACTTCAGCTATCGCAGTGATCAGCTCTCCATCGTTTGAGGTTATTTAAATGGATTCATAGAGTATAATCATCAATTTTTATTCTAGTCTTTAAGTTTATTCTCTGCAGAAGATATTTTTCTTTAGCTTCAGATTTTGTCAAACTAGGCTTTTCAACTTATGACCAAATATGTAGATATCTCTAACAGGGAGTATCATTTGGAAATGTTTTATTGGGACCAGCATGTGGCATGGTGGTTAAAGTACTAGACTCCCACATGAGTGATGGTTCAAGTCTAGGACATAGCAGTTCGCTTTCTCTCTGTCTAAGTACTCTTTCTGAGTACAAGTGCCCTATAGAAAATTTAAAAGTAATAATAATAATAAATTAATCTTTATAAATGTTGTTTTTATTAAACTCTGTAACACACAAGAGCTAAAGTGATACTACAATATTTATGGGTTATTCAACAGATTTTAACACAAGGTGAGTGCTATTCTTTCTCTCCTCAGAGCACTGGGTAGCTCTGACTTTCTGAGGAATCAGGCATAGCAGTGGTACTTCTCACAGGAGGGGATATCTCAGACACCAGTGTACTTCTGGAATGAGATTCCCAGCAGAAGCCAGATAAGAGCAGTAGCACTGGCAGAAGGGAAGCAGAAATAGCAGTGGCCTTGACTTGTGTATGGGCATATAAGGAAGAAGCCCTTGCAAAGACTGCCCTCTCCTCCAGGCATGTAGGGTCTTCCTTGCCTAGGTAATGGCAAGAACCATTATAATCTTGTTTCCCCTGTTTATATGATCACACTTCTATTTACAGTGTGGAGAGGCCTGGGAAAATCCAAGTTACATAGACATTTGTCTTAGTCCATTTGAGTTGCTATTGCAAAAACACCACATACTGACTAGCTTATGAACCATCCATTTATCATCGTTCTTCCTGATTCTGAGAAGCCCAAGATCAAGATGGTAGCAGATTTGATGTCTGGTGAGAGCTCTTTTCTCAAAGATGACAGCTTCTTGTGTTTTAACATGGTGGAAGTGGCTATCTAGCTCTCTGGGGTCTCTTTAATCAGGGTACCAACCCCCAATCATGAGGGCCCTACTCTCACAACATAATCTCCTCCAAAATAGTCCACCTCCTAATCTGTTACTTTAGGGAGCAAGATTTCAGCATATGAATTTAAGGGAAATGCAAGCATTCAGTAATGGTAGCTCATTTACTAAGAGGGGATTTTTTTTTTTCTGGTGCCAAAATAAAAAAGACCTCAAATCCATTATCTTCCATGAACCTGTAGGTATGCAAAGGGGACAGGAATGTAACACTGGGTTAAGAGCTATACATAATCTATCAAATCTGAATTTTGTTTGGTATTGTTCCAGGTAATATAAGTCTTGCCCTCGTGTCCTGTGAGGCTCAGAGAGGTCATACCATCTGTCAAGTCATCCAGCTAGTTTAGCAGACTAATTATAATCAGAAGGTACCTGCTATCATCACTCTCAGTTCTGTGGGCATTCTTCAGCAGATTAGTTTTCATCTCTGAAAATGGAAACCACCTGCATCCTTAAGGTTAACATCCTTAACAACCAGAATAGAAAACTTATATCACCTGTGCTATTATGACTTTACTATTTGTTTCCTGGGAAGATAAGACTGTATACAGTAAACTATTTCAATCTTCCCTTCAGAAAATTTCTGAAAACCAAATTATTCAGACAGATTTTCTCATTTGAATAAATTGCTCTATTCTGTAGACAATGGATTGGTCTCTGGGTCAAACAGCTTTTTAAACAAACAACTGCCTGTCCAAATTAGCTTCAAGACTCTCACTTCACTGTGTTGACCAATCCTAAACTATAATATCATAAACTTTGCCAAATATCATGATTATGACAACCATACCCCTGCATTGAAAAGCATAACTTTAAACCACTTGAATAAGGACCCCTATATTTACCTTTGACCTCTCTCTTTTGTGAACTAAGATTCTATAAAAGCATTGTTCTCTCTCATTGAAGATTAATGAATTTGGTGTTGTTGGTTCAATAGTTTATTCTTACTGTCTTCTGGAAAAGTCAGCAGTCAACTGAAGGCCCCAGTGGGACTCAAGAATACCTGCCCTTGTAGTTTAAGAACCTTAATACTAGGGACCAGCATTTAGTGTAATGGTTATGTTGCTGGAGTCCCATGTAGTCAACCATGGTTCGAGTCCCAACCCTGTGGCTTAAACTCATGCCGGGTGCATGTGTGTGCATGCCCAAGATCCTGAGAGGGGAATGGAGGAGAAGGGATTGTGGCATGGCCATCCTTCCAGAGGGGGGTGATTTCTCACTTTCTGTCTCTGTCTTTCTGGCGAGCGCCTGCTATTTCAATCTTCCCTTCAGAAAATTTCTGAAAACCAAATTATTCAGACAGATTTTCTCATTTGAATAAATTGCTCTATTCTGTAGACAATGGATTGGTCTCTGGGTCAAACAGCTTTTTAAACAAACAACTGCCTGTCCAAATTAGCTTCAAGACTCTCACTTCACTGTGTTGACCAATCCTAAACTATAATATCATAAACTTTGCCAAATATCATGATTATGACAACCATACCCCTGCATTGAAAAGCATAACTTTAAACCACTTGAATAAGGACCCCTATATTTACCTTTGACCTCTCTCTTTTGTGAACTAAGATTCTATAAAAGCATTGTTCTCTCTCATTGAAGATTAATGAATTTGGTGTTGTTGGTTCAATAGTTTATTCTTACTGTCTTCTGGAAAAGTCAGCAGTCAACTGAAGGCCCCAGTGGGACTCAAGAATACCTGCCCTTGTAGTTTAAGAACCTTAATACTAGGGACCAGCATTTAGTGTAATGGTTATGTTGCTGGAGTCCCATGTAGTCAACCATGGTTCGAGTCCCAACCCTGTGGCTTAAACTCATGCCGGGTGCATGTGTGTGCATGCCCAAGATCCTGAGAGGGGAATGGAGGAGAAGGGATTGTGGCATGGCCATCCTTCCAGAGGGGGGTGATTTCTCACTTTCTGTCTCTGTCTTTCTGGCGAGCGCCTGCGCCCTATAGCAAAAA
Organism: Tupaia belangeri chinensis; assembly: GCF_000334495.1. Classification (NCBI taxonomy): domain Eukaryota; kingdom Metazoa; phylum Chordata; class Mammalia; order Scandentia; family Tupaiidae; genus Tupaia; species Tupaia belangeri. Next base: position 977,208 of record NW_006204037.1, on the reverse strand, counting down.
AGAAAAAAGAAAAAAGAAAGAGAACCTTGATTCTAAAACTGTGTTCCTCTGAAGTCCTTTCAATTTCCCATTTGGATGTCTTCCCAACCACAATGTTGAGGTGAATCTTACATTGAATCTAAATGTTGGTTTCCTTTTACTAAAGCTCTTTGCTGTTTGTCTCTTAAAAATGAGAAACGATTTTAAGGAATTTCTTGTTTATCTGCTCAGATTTGAAATGTTTGTTCTTAGTAGAAGTGTATTACTAGCAACATTATTCTTTGAGTCTCTGCCCTTCTTTGGTCCCATTTGGTATAAGACTATAAGAGAAATTCCATGATGAAGATAGGCACAGACTGACAAGTTTGTCTTCAAACTGGCTCAGGGAGCAAATGAAATCAGTGAGTCTCAGCAAACTGGCATCTTTCTAGGACAGACTTGGCTCTAGGTGACTTAATCAAATCTTATAAATACCTATAGCAGTGGTCATATATTGAGATGTGAGTCAAGATCAGATAACCTTTAAAAAAAATGCTTTGAATAGATTTTTGCTTCTAAGGTGACAAACATGGACCAAATTTATCCTCTCAATAAACTAAAAAAAAAAAAAAAAAAAAAAAAAAACAGACAAAATATAGGGAAAAAATGTGAAAAAAGGACTTTTCAAGACATTAGCTATCAGGCCATGAATAATAATGATCTAAGAGAAATAAGACACAGATGAGGTTACTGCTATGTTGGCTCCAGCCTAATGTCTCCAGGAAGCTGGAGTGGCCAGGCCACAATTCAGAGAGGAGAGCTGCCTTCTCCATCAGAAATTTAAAATACAGCTGGATTCTATGGAGGGTGAGGTGGCTAGAGTTTGCAGGGAAGAGAGTGTAAGTGCACAGAGAGAACTCTGGGGATCTGTACCTGGTCATCAGTTGAGTATAGATCAGTATACGTATATGAGGAAACCACCAAAGTCTAGGAAAAGAATAATGTGAAAACATGAAAAGAAACAGAATCCTGGGCTCATATAGGGCTTAGAATAGTTCCTGTTCTTACCAACTTGTAAGGAAATAATTCAAAGGGCATTGAGTAGATTACTCAGAAGGGTTATATTTCAGTAATCAGACAAAATTGGACTTACAGACTAAACACTGTTCTGGTACCACATAATGAAGCTAAAATATAAACCCCCCAAAGAATCAACCTGTTATAAGTAACTGAGTCTCAGAACAAAGTATAAGAATATTTATAGAAATACTACCTAACAAAGCAGGAAAAAATAAGAATCAAATGAATCAGACTGTTTACAAATAATGTTACGTATATTAAAGAATGAAGTTCAAAAATATTTATAGGAATACAAAAAGGTTCCATTAGCTATGGGGCAGCTCTCTGAGACTTCAAACTGTCTAATATGTGTATCATTTAGAGTTCCTGATAGAAAGGAAGTGTCAGAAAAATCTTTGAAGAAATAACAACCAGAAATCTTCCAAATTCGATGAAAATCATAGATTCAAGAAGCTAAATAAACTAGTCAGAAAAATAGAAAAAGCCTGTATTAAGAAATAAAATGTCAAATCAATGATTTGAGAATTCACTTTTTAGAAAAAATTAGAAACATATTCATAGTCAGCAGACCATGACTATGTTCTAATAAAACTTTATTTTCAAAAATAGGCAGTGGGTGGAGGAGCAAATTTGGCTTGTTGGTAATTGTTTGCTGACCCCTGGTTTAAATATTCTTATGACTTGCAAGAACCAATTTTTAAATCTGTTGCATGAGTAAATAATAATAATAAAAAAGAAACAGAAGAGCAAATGGAACCTAGAAGTTAAAAAAGAGAAAAATAAAGAAAAAAAGTAAAAATCAAAGAAATAAACAATTCAAAAAATAGAAAAAAAAGCAATGAAACCAAAAGCTGGTTATTTAAGATCAATAAAAGTTATAAACCTCTAAACAGACCAAACAAGCGAGAAGAGAAGACACAAATTACCATTTTCAGAAATGAGAGAGACAATTCATAAAAGATCAAGTTTAGGGGTAGGCAAACTTTTTCTGTAAAAGGCAGTGAATAAAATCTTAGACATTTTATGCCACATGCCATTTCTATTGCATATTCTTGTTTCTGGTTCGATTTTTTGCTTGCTTGCCTCTATTACCTCTTAAAAATGTCTTTGACTGGACTAATACGCAGTATATTCATGTAGGGGGAAAAATGTTAAAGAAAACATGGTTAGTTTAAGGGCTATACATAAAAAGTCACTGGGCCAAGTATGTTCCTTGAGCTGTAGTCTGCTGATTCATGAAGTGGGTGATTGTGTGAGGCAGACAGTTTCTATCTAAGACTAACAAAACGTGATCTAGATGACTGAGTCACAGATTATCATGCTTTTGCCTGCATGCTTTGGTTAGTTATTTTCCTGGCTATCTTCATTCCCCTTTGATGGTTTAAGACTCTGATTGTCAGCCTATGATTATGTCACTTATAAGATTCTTAATCTCAGTATTGATTTTTATATCCTTAGTTATCCTTTGGTATGAGCACAATATTTAATCTACTCTCTTCCTTGTTTTGCTAAAGCATGAAATCAACTGTTGACTGTCTATATATTTTCTTCTGGGTACTATTTTTTATTACCAGTTCTAAGTAATAAAATAGTTCGCTTCATGGTAACTGGACTAAATCACCAAGTAACTTCTTAGATCATGTTTTAGTCCATTTGTGCTACTAAAACAGAACAACTTAGACTAGATAACACATAAGGAACAAATGTACTTTCTCACAGTTCTGGAGCCTGGAAAGTCCAAGACCAAGGTGCCAGCAGGTTTGGTGTCTAGTGAGGACCGCTCGCTCTCTGCTTCCAAGATGATACTTTGTTGTTGTGTCTTACACAGGGGGTGAATATTGATAGCTCTAGTAGAAGAGATGGAAGGACAAAAAGCACTAGCACACTTTCTCCAACCTCTTTTCTAGTAGTACTAAGCCTTGGAACCAGCAGGTGGCATGGTGGTTGGGGTGCTGGACTCCCCCATAGCCAACTGTGGTTCAAGTCCTAGCCTGACAGCTTGCTTTCTCACTTTCCATCTCTCTCTATCAGTCTTTCTCTGGTGAATAAACATGCCCTATAGGAAAATTTAAAAATAATAATAAACAAATAGTAATTAAGGTTAAATGGATAATTCTTCAAAAAAAACAAGCAAACAAAACTAAAATTAAGCCACTCATGAAGGCAAAGCCCTCAAGACTTGATCACTTCTCAAAAGGCTTTACCTCTTTTTTTTTTTAGAGACTTTTTTTCCTATAAGGCATGTGCACTTGCCAGAGAGATGGAAAGCAAGAAATCCTCCCCACAGCAGAGATGGCCACGCCACAATCTTTTCTCCTCCATTCTCCTCTCAGGATTTTGGGCACACACACACATGCACCTGGCATGAGTTTTAAGTTGTTAGTCCAGAACTTGAACTGTGGTTGACTATGTGAAAATCTAGCAATGTAATTATTATGTCATCCACCAAGGCCCTAGCTTTTAACATCACGATAATGGGGATTAAGTTTCACACAAATTTTGGAAAGGACCCAAATATTCCAGCCATATTGTTAAATTTCACAATAAGCCATAAAATAGAAAATCACATTGGACTTCTGAGCCTCCAGAACTATGAGAAAATAAAATTCTATTCTTTATTAATTACCCAGCATGTGGTATGTTTCATAGCAGCACAAAATGTACTGAGACATACCACAAACATATAAATCAGAAAAACTAAAAACAAATACAATATACAAAACACAAAAAGACAAAATTTTTCTCATTAGATTCAGCAAACATAAAATTACACAATCAAATTGCTCTATTCTTTTAAAACTACTATTTCAATTTATGTGCCTATTTCTAGGCTAACTTTGGAGGCAGGAACTGGTTCATAGGACATTTGGTAATGCCTGGAAGCAATTTTGTTGTCTCAATGGGGAGAAGGGGGTGCTGCTGGTATCTAATGAGTGGAGACCAAGAATAACACTAAAAATCTTTAAATGCACAGAACAGTTTTCAATGAATCGACTGACAGTATTTATTGGGCATCTTTTGTGTCACAATCCTAATGAACTGTCCAGAAAGATTTGGAGGAAAGAACAAGAACGGAATCATACTCTCAATTTCCACGCTGGTTGGATAATAAGATGGTGTTTAGTGTATGACAGATCTGGGCAGAAATCAAAAAGAACGACAGTGGAGAAATAAGATTTGGATTCGGTCATGGTCAAGGATGTGGATAAATTCAATGACTTTGGAATGGAGTTAGATGGAAACAGATACTTCCTAACCTGGCTTTTAAGGAAATTTACACTTTTTTAATAACAAGCAGATCTGGAAACCAGTGGCAGCAAGTGACAGCAATAGTGACCTGAGTCACCAATGAACTGGGTTTCTTGAATAATAGTTGAGCAAGCAGGTTACATTTGGGAAAGCACCAGATATGTATGAATGGTGGGATTCTTCTATCTCCCAAGAGACTTCATTTTGTAAAATGACGTCATTATTGTTGGCTTTTAGGAAGGCAAAACCAAAGGATCCTTATGACTTGGAATGACTCTGAGCTCGTATCCAAAGGTGGACAGTTCATTTGTAAACAGATTTGCTTACCCGATAATTTTTCTTAGGATTTGGTGTTCTCTCTCTGAGTCATTTGCCCACCAGCTCCAGTTTCTCCTAAATGCCAGCTGAAAGCATTTATTTTCCTACTTTACCCCTTAATTTGTGGCTTCCACTTGCTCTTGCTTACTACAGTTATCCTTGGTGATTGTTTCCTCATTGGCATTTGTGCGGAGTGTTTGGCGATATTGTTGTCTGAGGGAGGCTGAGGAAGTGGGAGGATCATATCATCATCAGAACTCAGCATCTTTTGATTCTCGTTTAGTGCCAGTGCACTGGGGAATTCTCAAGCTGTGCAGGGACTCGTGGGAGTCTTCCATTGTATATGCTACAAATGTCCCAGGAGATCCACCCCAACGCACCATTTACAATAGGGCTTGGCTTTTAAATAGCTTTTCATTTGATTTGAAAAGAGCTGATTCCCACACAGTTGTACAAATGCATGGAAAATCCCTATCATTTTCTTGTCTCTGTACCATCTTCACATACAGCCCACAGAGATTTTTGGTCTGCTTGAAAGAGAAGCAGAGGAGTTGAAGGGGGTAGGCAGAAGGAGAGAGAGAAAGACAGAGAGAGAGAGGCAGAGATATCACAGTTCACACTTTGGATTCTATGATGGCCTTTGAATCTCATCTGCTCTGCACAAGACAGAGAACACAGGCCTGAAAACACTGTTCCTGTGAGAGAGAGGAAAACGGACCATGCGGGCTCATGTGCATTAAGAAATCCCAGTCAAAAAATTACCCAATTGCTTCCTTTCATGTTCATGAAAAACTTCTGATAACTGGGGACCAGCAGTTAGCGTAATGGCTATGTCGCTGGACTCCGACGTAGTCGACCGCGGTTTGCGTCCCGGACCCAGTGGCTTAAACTCACGCCGGGCGCATGTGCGTGTGTGCCCAAGATCCTGAGAGGAGAAGGGATTGTGGCGTGGCCATCCCCCCTGGGGGGTGATTTCTCGTTTTCTTTCTCTCTGTCTCTCTCTGTCTCTCTGGCCAGCACATGTGCTCTATAGCAAAAACCTCTCCAAAAAAAAAATAAAAAAAAAAACTTCTGATTATTAATGGAATTGTAAAAGGAATAAATTTTCATTGCTAAAAGTTTGGATAAAAACGAAAGGCATAAATACATAAGGAAAAAAAGCTCAGATGGGACCAGTAGATAGCATAATGATTATGTCTCTTGACTCTCATGTAGTCCATTGCCGTTTGAGTCTCAGATCCAGCAACTTAAAACTCACACAAGGCTTGTGTGCATGTGTGCCCGCCCCAAATGCCAAGACAAGAACAAAGGAAAGGGATTGCAGCATGGCCATCTCCCCGGAGGGTTATTTCTTGTTTACTCTCTCTGTCTCTCTGGTGAACACATGCACTCTATAGCAAAAAAAAAAAAAAACTCTCAAAAAAAACCCAACTCAGACTACCACACACAGAGCCAACCACTACCACACCCAGAGCCAACCACTGTTAACATTTTATTGTGTTACCAAAGAAGGATTGATATAATAAATCATCAGATATTTGAGTACTTATGACTTACCAAGCATTATTTGAATTGCTGCAAAGACAGAGACAAATGAACAAGGTCCTGACTCTTGTGAATACACATCTCCTTGTATGTTCACCTCCTCCCACTCTACCACCCTCCCGTTCTGTATCTAGCAGGCCTTGACTCCACTGAAGTGTTAATGCAGTCCCTTTTTGAGATGTTTCCTGACACTCTATCTCCCGCAGGACATGTTTGCCAGGCTGGTATAGCTAATCCTTATCCTGTCTTCATACAATGTTCTCCTTGGCTTTTCGTGCATTGTCATGGGCATTCTGATTGTAAGTAGAGGTCTACATGTGAGTTGGTGTGAACATTGTCCTGCTGA
>NW_006204037.1:967607-970699 GCF_000334495.1 Tupaia belangeri chinensis | reverse complement strand
TGTCCCGCTAAACTTTTCCCCAGCCACTACATCCTTTTATGACAGACAAGGATATATGTCAGAGTTTATTATTGACAAATATGGGAATTTAACCTTTTTTTTCATTTTCTTTGTTTCGCCAGTAAGCTACTGGACTAGTTCTTAAGTAACTGTAAACACCTTATCTGCATCTTGTTAAAATTTAGCTGTGATATTTATTTATTCATTCATTTTTCAAATTTTTACTGAGTCCTAGTCACTGCACTAGACATTGTGATTGCAGAGATAAGAACCAGTGGAGAAACTCCCTCTTGAGTAGAGGTGAGATGCCACATACGCGATTGCAATACAGCGTGTTAAACTCTCCAACAGAGGCTACTGGGAAGACTAAAAGATAGCATCTGACTTTGCTGGAAACAGTTAAAAAAGTCTTTCAGGAGGAGTGAATGAGCAATACTTTGAAACTTGAAGAAGCAGAGGAAAGGTAGAGTAGCAATCCAAGAACAAATAGAAAGTGCAAATGAGCGTGACGGAGTATGGTACATTGGAGAGACAACCTATCATTTGCTATGGTTGGGTAATCTTATAGGGGAGTAAATGGTGAACAATTAAGTTGGACAAGTTGGATTGATACCAGACTTTGAAGAGCTTGTTTCTGCTGTGTTTGATGGTTTAGATTTCGTCCTGAAGTTATCCAAGAGCTATTGAAAGTTTCTTCAAAAGCAGTGATAAGGATCAGGGCACAGTATGGAGAAGGTGGGGAAGAAACATTTTATAGTAATCTAGGGGAGAGATACAGGTCAAGCAGAGGTAGAGAATAAAGATTAGAAACAATAGAAGTTAATGGCTGGCTGAGTTCTGGAGTGGGGGTTGGGAAGATTCCCTGGATTCTGAGTGGACAACTGGTAGACACTGATGTCATCCACAGAGACTGGTGATGCCAATGGATTTGCTCACTTAAGATGTGGGCAATTCAAATGGGCTGTGGGGTGAGATGAAAATAACCATAGCAAACCAGAAAGAAGGAAACCTGGGAACTAAGACATCCCATGTAACATAGTTGAGGACAATTTTACTGCCATGGTAGGAAACAAAGAGAAATTACAGTGGATTTAGAAGTGAATGGGAGGGGGGACCAGCAGTTGGAGTAATAGCTATGTTGCTGGACTCTAATGTAGTCGACCATGGTTTGAATCCCGGACCTGGTGGCTTAAACTCATACCAGGTGTGTGTGTGTGTGCATGCCCAAGATCCCGAGAGGAGAATGAAGGAGAAGGGATTGTGGCATGGCCATCCCCCCAGGGATGTGATTTCTCGCTTTCTGTCTCTCTGTCTTTCTCTTTCTGGCAAGCGCACATGCCCTATAGCAAAAACCTCTCAAGTGGACAACTGGTAGACACTGATGTCATCCACAGAGACTGGTGATGCCAATGGATTTGCTCACTTAAGATGTGGGCAATTCAAATGGGCTGTGGGGTGAGATGAAAATAACCATAGCAAACCAGAAAGAAGGAAACCTGGGAACTAAGACATCCCATGTAACATAGTTGAGGACAATTTTACTGCCATGGTAGGAAACAAAGAGAAATTACAGTGGATTTAGAAGTGAATGGGAGGGGGGACCAGCAGTTGGAGTAATAGCTATGTTGCTGGACTCTAATGTAGTCGACCATGGTTTGAATCCCGGACCTGGTGGCTTAAACTCATACCAGGTGTGTGTGTGTGTGCATGCCCAAGATCCCGAGAGGAGAATGAAGGAGAAGGGATTGTGGCATGGCCATCCCCCCAGGGATGTGATTTCTCGCTTTCTGTCTCTCTGTCTTTCTCTTTCTGGCAAGCGCACATGCCCTATAGCAAAAACCTCTCAAAAAAAAAAAAAAAAAAGATGAATGGGAGGGAAAAGGGAGGGAATGCAAAGGTAAACTGCTGAAGAAAGAGACAGAACACTAGTCAAAGCAAAATACAGTGTTACAGAAGACTGAGGACTGGAGAGAGGGTAGATTTTACTATGAGATAGAACTGAGGACTGACAGCAAGCAGAGAAGGTGAAGTTGAAGGCTGAAATGAAGGAGTAACTGATGAAACACTCACTGAGGAGAGATCCAGAACACAGACCAGCAGTTCTCTATACAGGGGTTGTGACACTCTCTGGAGGCATTTTGGAAATGTGTGGAATCGTTTAGTTTGTCACAGTGATTTGAAGATTTTAAGGAGGGATGTAATATGCCCTATGTCCCATAGCAGGCAGTACAATGAAGAACAGTTCTGCACCCAAACAAATGTCAGATGACCCACCAGATAGCCATGAAGGTGAAAACTTAGTTGGAATGATCTGAATCTAGAACTTAAGTCTGTTTTTCACATAAACATAAGGTGGTTTTTCCACACAGCTTTAATATAGTCTAAATGTTCCAAGGATACATTTCAAGGGAAGATATACTGTGTTTAGTTGGGTGCTTAAGCAAGTGTTGTTCATCATTTTATCTTGTTTGAGTTTTAGTACTGAGCACCTACATCAGTCTACACAGTCACTACTGTCACATAATGATACTTCTTTAGGTGCATTTGTCAACCTAATTACGTATTCTAATTCAGTAGTACCTGAGCATTTATGTATTGAAATGCACATTACTTTTAAAAAAATTCCCATTTATGTTATAATTACAGCATTAAATTAAGTAACAGGTAATTATGTGTCTAGATGTATTATGCTCACTTCTCAAGAGTAAAGGGGAGGAGGGTTATAAAATATTTTATTTAAAAAAACCATTGGGTCTTTTCCAGTGGAGAAACCAGTAGACAATGTTATTGAGAAAGAGTAAAGTAGGAGAAGCATAGAGAAGTTGAAGGAGGGGAGACATGGAGTTGAATGAGTTTCCTGTCCTTAATCTTCTGCCAATAGGATGATAGAAAATTAAGATGTGTTCAAGGTAAAAGAAGATGTAAACATGAAGAAGTACATAAGAGAGGGAGAGGAAGTCTGAATGAGCCACTCTGGTAGGTAGGCACAGTTTGAAAACCAAAGGAAGTTAGCAAGGCAGTGTTAAGTCTAGCTGAGGTTAGAGACCATGAATTTGTGAAAAACTTCAATTAGCACCAAGGTATGACTTTTG
>NW_006204037.1:945477-967559 GCF_000334495.1 Tupaia belangeri chinensis | reverse complement strand
AATCCAGAGGTAGCAGAGGTAGCGGACCTTGCAGAGGTAGTGGGCCTTGCTTTCCAGACTGAAAGTGCTTTAAGTAGTAAACCGTGACTAGGGCCAGGAGTGACAGCTAATAGACTACTATGTCATAAAGGGCCTTCCCCTTTATGGCCCTGGTAAAGCCCAGGAGACCACAGCAATGGTACAACATTTCTTCTCCTATTCCAAGAGTAAGGTAGAATTCTCTACCTGATTTGTTGGTCAGTGGAACTCCTACAAGATTTTCTTCTGGAGAAAATGGTGGCATAGTGGTAAAATATAACACTCTGTGAGACAATACCATATGGGAAGGTGAACAGTTCAAGTCCAGAGACCTCCCTGAGTATGCCTGACACATACTTGTCCATGATCTGGGGCTGGCTGAAGGCTGAGAGTGGATAATGTTCTTGAGTCTCTGGTGGTGGGGAGGATCTGTCTGTCCATCTGACTCTCTCAGAAGAAATAAGAAAAAGAAAGATAAAGATTGTCTGTTAAGCTGTAAGAAATGTTTTGCATTGATTTTGATGGGCTGATCTTTTCACAGGACCCTATCTAAAGAAAATGTATCCAAGACCAGCCTCAAGTGTAATCAGTAGTGTACTATTCTGCCGTGCTGGAAACCACATGGTCAACAGCAGGTTCAGATCCTGAGTTGACCTGAAAACATGCTGAGCACATGGGAACCAGCAGTTAGCGTAATGACTATGTCGCTGGACTCCCACATAGTTGACCGCGATTCGTGTCCCAGACCTGTTGGCTTAAAACTCACGCCGGGCGCGTGTGCGTGCGTGCCCAAGATCCCGAGAGGAGAATGGAGGAGAAGTGATTGTGGCGTGGCCATCCCCCCTGGGAGGTGATTTCTCGCTTTCTGTCTCTCTGTCTCTCTCAGTCTGTCTGGTTAGCGCACATACCCTATAGCAAAAACCTCTCCAAAAAAAAAAAAACACAAAATTTTTTGTTTGTTTGTTTGCAGTCTTAACCACTGCATTTTATTGCCCTTCTTAAAACAGTCACATGTATATAGGTAATCCACATGCCTGGCATTTTAGATGAATGAGAATTTCCAGGTGAAAGCCATGCTGTTTGGTCCCAAGTAACCATAACTCTTCTACTAAGTTCTCTGGCTCTACAAAAATCATTTTAAAAAGTTGGTTTATACAGATTTATTGAATTCTTTCCTATTTAAACATTGAGGAATTCCTAGGGAAATGTCTTCAAAAGAAGAAAAGAGGGAGGAAAGGGCAAATAGGAGAAGATAAATGGAGAGCTACAGGCTTTAAGAAACAAAGCTAACTCAGATGGAAGGACAAGTTTTAGAAATTCTAAAACTACTGCAGAATGAATCCAAATCCAGAAACTAGAGTTCTAATAATTTTATTTAAAAAAAAACTACCTGCTTAAAGCACTTTGAATTAGATTAGATCTTCAGAACACTGACATTCAGTATATTTGGAGAAAAATGATCAGATAATATAAACATTTTAAATGGGATGAGAGAAAGACCTGCCAATATGCTTTAAAGGTACGCAAGTAAGGCTATCACCTTCACACAAAAATCAGTCAGCACTGAAACTAAACTTTAAGAGTAAATTAACCATCTAAATGGACTGTTGAGTTTGCATTCTCACTAAGACATAGCTAACAACACCTGATGATAATGAACATTATTATCTTTAATAAGTAACAATGAACAGCAAAATAACACAAAAATCAGCTTTAAGTGTTTTACTAAAATACTCCATCATTTTGACTTCACGTAACAAAGTATTTGTAGAAATGTTTGTTCACATCCTAGATACTACGAAACTTAGGTTCTCTGAAGGAGGAAGAGATGGCAGGGATTAAGGAAAAAAATAGACCTTTTTTTTAAAAAAAAAAAAAAAAAAGAGATTTTTGCTATGGGGTGCATGCACTTGCTGAAGAGACCAAGAGACAGAACGCTAGAAATCACCCCCTAGGAAGGATGGCCATGGCACAAGCATTTTTCCTCCACTCTCCTTTTGGGGTTTTGGGCATGCATGCACAAGTGCCTGGGGTGAATTTTAAGTCACCAGATCCAGGACTAGAACTGCAGTTGGCTATATGGGAGTCCAGTGATGTAACCATTACATCATCTACTGGTCCCAAAATAGACGTCATTGAGTACATCATCATCGTGGTGTTTTTGAGAATTAGAATGTTGGAAGCAATAGGTGTCTATTAATGGCAAGTGTGTGAGAAAAATATGGCAGATGCACACAATGGTCTGTTCTGTAACACTTAGAAGCAAGAATTAGATGTCTTCATTGTACAACAAGATTTTTTAAAATAGTGCTGAGAGAACACCCAAGAAACAATACGGTTTAAATTTGAAACACATGCAGACATATTAAATATCCCTCCATACTTTGCAAGGTTAATGTATTTATATAGGAAATTAGATCCATGGCTATAACAGAGGCACTCAAAATAATAATGAATTAAACTGGATAGATTTTTTTTCTCCTATGAAGAATCAAATAGGCAATCCAGGAGAACATCATGGTTCAAAATGATCAGGGCCCCAAGCTGCTCCTATCTTCTTTCTTTACTGCTCACAACATAGCTTTTGTCGTGACTGCTTGATCTCCTACCACTATGGTCACAGCACAACCAGTAGAAAGGGGGAAAAGAAAAGTGAAAGACATGTTTCTGATATGTAGAGGCATGATCTAAAGGTTGTACACATCACCTGTACTCATATCCTATTGGCCAAAATTAAGTCATGCTCTCATACCTAATGTCCACCTGCAAATTCTATTACTATACAAGAAGAGGACAAGGAATAGTGCCTGTCACAAACATATGCATATTCAAGAGAAATATATCAAACACATTAGGGTGAGGGGTCTCAGGAGAAAGGAACAAGACTGGAGATCTGGATAAAAGGAGGAGAATTACAGTTATACAGAATGAGGAGGCATCGTAAGAATTCATGATAATAGTAGTTCTTGAAGGATTCATGATGATAGTATATCATAAACTGTATCATAAACTGAGAGCTATGTTAAGGTCAGCCCTGTGCACCTACTGTTCATTTAAAGAAAAGGAGAGAAAAAATGAAGGAAGAAAGTGGTAGGGAAAAGGAAGAAGGAAAGAAACATCATTAAGGTCATGGTAATATGAGACTTCTCAGGAGAGCTGTTTGATGGAGTGGTAATAATACGTAGATGAGCATTGAGGTGTACTGGAACTACAAGACAATTTTCTGAATAGACTAATAAAACCACCCAGAAGCCAAGTGGCCTCTGATATCATAGGTCAGTTGTGCTATCTGGTCACTGAGAAATTCTAATTTCTCAAGTAAACAAAGACAGTTCAGAACAAACCAGGGGGCAGGTTTCTTAAGACTTAACATTATGTGGGTTTGTGGGCTACTGAAATCCTCACTTATAAATATCAGGCAGACAGGGGTGGTGTCTTAGCCTGCTATTGCATTGCTTACAAAAATACTTAAGACTTGCAGGATTGAAGAGAAAAGAGTTTTATCAGCTCACAGTTCTGGTGTCTGGAAAGTCCAAAGGCATCCCACAGTGGCAGAAGGCAGAACTTTGAACAGAGTGGAACATGGTCTGTATCCACATGGCTGTGCCTGCTTCATTTCCTCTCTATATACACACCAGAGCTCAATCATGGGGATCTCACCCCAATGACTTTATCCCACCCAAAGGCCCCATCCTAGGACTTCATGAAGGAGTTAACTTTTTATGTAACATGCTTATGATAAAATCAAGTCCCAAACTATGAAGTTTTATGGGATATCCAAATTTAAAAACCTGAATTTCTGTGGGTCAAACCATTATCCAAACCAAAACACATAGTGGAGCAAGCCCTGAAATTGCTCTGGGGAAGAAAGAAAAAATAGGAAGAAACAGGATCATCAGTCGGAAGGCTGTTTGTTGGGAGACACTGATTAGGCTTAAAAATTCATCAAGTCTCATTTGATTTGTGCAATAGAGAATGAAGGACACAATAAACATTGTGCTAAAGTTAATTTTGAAGTCGATGTCATTATTCTAGAGTTGATATGATTAATTTGCTGGATAATACATATATATTATAGAAGTCAGTTATTTTGTGTTTAGCCAACTGCTGCCAATGTTCATGATAGAATAGAAAGGAAATAAAAGGCTACCTTAGAAATGAGACAGATGCAAGTTCACACTCTTGTTTTAGTACTAAAAATGTACAGTCTTGCATGAGTCACTTAACCTTGCAAAATACAACTTTTCTTACAGAGATGAAGTGAATGTAGTGACAGTTACCTAACAGAGTTACTTAGGGTATGGTAGGTAATGTGCATGAAGTGTCTGCAATGTCTGGTTTACAGAGATGTCCAACAAATATTAATATTATCCACTAAACATTGGAGTATCTCTCTTGTCAGAGTATTCTTTGATTGGCAATTTGGTTCATGCAAAAATTTGCTGTATATCTAGCCAGTAAGTGAGTATGTGCATGCGTGAAGAGATAGGAGAGAAAAAAAATTAACAGCGTTCTATTTTTTTTTTTTTTGAGAGAGGTTTTTGCTATAGGGCATGTGCGCTCACCAGAATGACAGACAGAAAGCGAGAAATCAGCCCCCACGGGAGATGGTCACACCGCAATCCCTTCTCCATTCTCCTCTCAGGAACTTGGGCACGCATGCACACACGCCCGGCATGAGTTTAAGCCACTGGGTCCGGGACTCGAACCGTGGTCAGCTACATGGGAGTTCAGCAACATAGCAATTATTCTAACTGCTGGTTCTGGTTCTATTTTTTTCATGTACATATAAAATTCTCTTATTTTACTCATCCTTTTGAACTAATAGGTGAGTCATTTTGTCCATTACTCAAACATAGTTTATTCTAGAAAATATGTCAATGTATCCCAGGAAGAGCCTGGGGAACGGTTCTTTTGACTGCATGAGGGGGTGACGTTCACATTAATGGTTACAACATTAAAAAGAAAATGCCAGTAGAACCTTTGAAACTGTTGAAGGAAAAATAGTCAGTGGCATAAAGTCTTAAACTTAGAGAAATCTCAGCAGTCCAAGAGAACCATCCTGCTGTTTTCTGAGAACACACATAAAAGTGGAATAAAGGTCACATGGCAGGCCATTCATTAAAAATCAAACTGCACTAAGGGAGAGCTTAAGTGAAGCTTCACCTCGCTCAAGGTCCAAATGAATCATTACAGAGCTCACATTTCAAACAAACTGATAGAGAAACCTGCAATTTTCCATGAATGACTTTCAGCATATACTTACTTCTAAACTGAAAGAAATCTAATAATAGTAGGGAGATTTCTCTACTAGCTGGAATTTTAATGGGGATAATTACATCTCTGGAGGATTAAAGGTATCATATTTACTTCTTGCTGTGTAAGACCATGGGATTGATTGTCTTTCAGTTACCACCCATAGCTGCTTCTCTGGCTCAAAGACTTGATGGTGGGTAAGGAAGAATGTATTTGTGTATAAAATCATGTATGTGTTTGATCTGGCTTCTTAATATGTACTTTGTATTTCTTAAAGATAGAGTAATAATCACAGAGATCACAGAATCAATCAGAACCATTAAACCAAACCGCATTTCAACCCAGTTGATTCTGAAGAAATATGTGTGCATGTATGTGTGTGTGTGTGTTAATACATATACATACATATACATAAATACACATACACTCATAGAAGAAGATATATGTAATTATAATTATGTGTATATATATATATATATAAAATTATATATAGGCATGTAAAAACATTTTCTCACAAAGTTGTGTAATATAGTAATCATGTGAAAGGGAAGGATTGTCTGATACGGATCTGTTCGAGAGGTACTTCAGAGGCTCCTTGATTTACATATTTAAAATTCCCAAGATTATGGCTTTTTTTTTGTTTGTTTTGTTTTAACCACAAGTGTTTATTGATGGATCAAAGGATACAATTTTAATGGAACAATAAGGCACAACCGTGGATTAAAACAGTTTGCTATACAGCCAAAAGGGGAAAAATATTTACAGATAAATGGGATAAAACTTCCAGGGAAAATAAAATCCATCTTTACATGAGTGTCTATGTGAATAAAGTGAAAACCGAAGTAGATTACTTCTCTTTTTGTTTTAAATGTCAATGGTAACAGATCCTTTTATGCAGGAGCCTGGTTAACATCTGCCCTATTGTACACTCTTTTTAGTTCTTTAACCTTTAATTGTCCTATGTTATATCATTTTTAATTTATGAGATACCTGGAATATTTCCTGATACCTAGATATGTTTTAAAGCAATCAGATAAAACCTCTTTTCCCTGGATGAAACAAGGCCAATTCTCTTATGGATTCCCTTACTAGATTCAGCATTTTGCCACAGTCATTAGAGCCTCTCTTTTTCTCCTTATGTTTAATTGCTTCTTTTTCTGCAAGAAATTTTATCCCTTAACCTTTGCCATTCCGTCCTGGCTAAAATAGTGACCTCATCATAACTAGGTTACACTGTCTCCACTCTGCCCCCTTTGCAGCCAATTTTCCCCTCTATTTAATCCCCAAAGTAGTGTCAAATTGACTTTCTTTCCAGATAACTCAAGGTCTTCTCAGCCATTCACTGCTGTGGCTAAAAGATAATGCTCTGTCCATTCAGTGCCAAACATCTATCAGAAGTGGGTGAATGAAGCCTGAGAATGATGTGACCATTTTACCAGGTCCTCTCCCTAACGAGGCTTTTTGTTGTGGTTGTTTGTTTGCTTTTCCTTCTGGAAGGACTGGGACTTTTTCTGTAAAAACCGTCTGAAGGTTTTTTTCTCCCTAGGACTGTTTTCCTGTCCCACACGTCTAAGTCACAGGGCAGAGGCTCAAGGAGCTAGCACATTTATTATTGGACTAGGTGCCAAACATTGGCACTTTGGGTCTATTTGATATGAAGAAGGATTACAAATTCCACAAGGACCAATGAAGGAGAAACATTTTCAGCTACAAAACAAAAGAAGCATCTTTTTCTAGTGTATGCCCTTTACCTGGAGCTCCTGATAAACTCCCTTGAGATAATGACTGGTTTACCTCTGCACTTTTTCCAGCTCAGGGTGACAATTATCAAACCATCAGTGCTTGGTACATTTCTTTCCTAAAACTGCCATAACAGAATATCCCAAACTAGGTTAGCTTAAAACAACTCAGACTTCTGGAGTCTAGAAATCAAAAATCAAGGTGGTTTTCCTGAGGCTCTAGAGGAAAATCCTTCATTGTCTCTTTCTAGCTCTGGCAGTTCTTGGTACTCCCTGGAACTCCTTGGTTTTAGACACATCACTCCAATCCATGCCTCCACCTGACACATGGCCATCTATTCCCTGTGCCTCTCTCTACCCAAGACTTTCTTTTCCCTTATAACCATATGAGTCATATTGGATAAATGACATGCTTTACTTTTTTTTTGTTTTTACTGTAGGGCATGTGTCTTCACCAGAGAAACAGAGAGAGGGAAAGTGAAAACTTGCCCCTCAGGTTAGATGTCTATGCTGCAGTCCCTTCTCCTACAGTCTTCTCTTGGGATATCAGGCATTCATGCAAATGCACCCAGTGTGATATTCAAGCCACTGGGTCTAGGACTCAAACCACGCAGTTGGCCATGTGGGATCCAGCAACTTAACCTCCACACCAACTGCTGGTCTTACACACCCTACTTTAATATGGTCTCTTCTTAACTAGATTTGCAATGACCCTGTTTCTGCATATAATGCCACATTTTGAGATACTAGGCGCTAGGGCCTCAACATATCTTTTGGGGGGAACTTGATTCAACTCATAACACTGGAGATAAATTTAGTTTAATGCCTCTAGGTCCCCTTAGATTCTGAGAGAAAGCATTTCAACTCTAAGGTGGGGGTACATTGTTAATGTGGGATAGGGTGTGGGAGAGAGCACACAGATTCACCGCTCTGCTGCTCAGAAGGGAGAATCACTTCTCTCTTAGCCTAAGCCCTGGCATTTTTGTCTGCCCTTTGGCACACACCATAGCCAGTGTTCTAAAGAAGGTTCCGTCTGTGTTTATGGGGTGAGCAATCAGAGCTACATTTGTGCTGTACAAATATTTGCAGATCTGCCAGGAACATGAATGACAGGCATTTTCCACAAGTTTTTCTTCCTCTGTCAAGTCAGGAGCTGTTTTCTAAAAGCACCACAGAGAGTGAATTTGTGAGTTATAAATCTCATTATAGGGAACCACATTTTCAATTAAGTGCCAGCTTCCTCTACCCAAGTTTCCAGTGTCTGTGCCTCATTGGTTTGGCCCAGAAGAGCCTCATGGAGTGTGGCCAGAGGCTGACTTTAAGGGAGAAGCTGTCAATGTGCTTCTGCTTGGGGCCATATCACAAGGTCAACCTTGGGACATTAGTGGGACTGGGGAGAAGATGGAGGAGTCTTGCCTTGGACTTCTCACTGGGCTGAGAGGCTGGGCAGGGCTGAGAGTGTTGGCAGCCAGGAGCAGCTGGATATTCACCCAGTCCCAGCAGTCATTGCTCCTCCCCTAATGGCAGTTGCCTGAGTACTTCTTTGATGCAAGAACACCAGAAAAACCCAAAACAAAGTGATCAAAAGGGCTAACCCAGAGTAGAACCATGCAGAGGTGAAGTGTGTCAGGAAGCTTCTCCATATCCTACACACTCTCTTCTAGAGTCTTCTGCCCATTTCATGCCTCAGTTCATGTCAGCAAAACCTTGCTCTTACTTGACTGGCTCTCACATTTTCTGCTAAGATGTCAACAGAACCAAAGTAAATCTGGGCCTTTTTGCTCTTTTCTCTCTATTCTTCGCAATTCTCTCAAAAGAAATAAAAATTTATCAAGAAAACATTAAAAAAAAAAACGGCTTCCCTTAAACCTTAAATAGGATGGCAAAATGGATGGCATGAAACATTTTATCATGAAACAGAAAAATAGCTAAATAAACAACTTTCCAAATGAACTCCCCACTGATTTCCTCAGGCTCTCTGCTCTCTTCCCCCACTCCAGCTTTTTGATCCAGTATGATTTAGATCTACCTTTTTCTATGTAAAATGACCTCGGCCTGTTTTCCAGTATTCCCTCTTTGCCTTTTTGTTGTCAGAATAAAGACACTAGTGCAGAGTGGGCAAAAGGTCTCCTTGCAGAAGAAGTGTAGGGGGAAATACTTTAACACTTAACAAGTAAAGATTTTGGTGCCCATCAACTCCCAGAGAAAAGGGAAAATCTTTTATCTCTCCCTACAGTAAAAAGGGAATATTTAACATTGCAATCCCACCATTATCAGTGAAAGGGGAAAGAATAAGTGGGGAGTTGATTGGAGAAGAGATTGCCCATCCCCTCCTAGGATAGCCATGGCACCTGGAGATGGCTCTGTGCTGCCCACTATTGAGGTTTCTGGTTGGGAGCCTACCTGCCTGTCCTCCCATACCCTGGGCACAGGACTGACAAAACCCAACTTTCATGCCTCTAACCCAAAATTGGTGTTAGCTGTAGCTGTAGGCACAATGCTACTAGGCTGGGCTATAACCATGGATCATTGCCTCCCCAAAATACCCTCTTTTAATTGCATTTAATTTCATGTGTAGTTAATAGAAAATGAATCACTGAAAAGTCATGTTTTTAGTTCTTTGTTAAAGCTCAAGGAGGTAAATTCCTTCAAGTGAATTTTTCTTCATACATAGAAGCCAGATTTACTTCAGAGTTCATGATTGTTTCACTCCTACACATCTTGCCATAAATTTGTAAAAGACTCAACATCTATAGATTTATCTGCTGCTCTGAGATAGCAGAGGAGTGGTGGGGAGTAGGAGAATTGAGAGAGTAGAGAAGAGGAGGATGAAAGAGAACATTGTAGTCAAAGACACGAAGTGTCACCAAGCCCAAAACACATCTCAACATTCTGAAGGCTCAACACAAAACTGAAAAGTTTATACTCAAGAAACAGACTTTCTCTGAAACACTCTTACGACTTCTTTCTTGACTAATCAGGTAGAGGATTCGTTTCCGCTGTTGAGAATGTGGGGTGGGAGGAAAGTATTATATACAGGGCAAAGAATGTAATTTTGTTGATGGTAGGAGATAGAACCCTAAGAAACAGGGTAGTCAGGACATAAGGCCCAAAGAAGGAGGCATAATATTCAAGCTTGCATTAGGAACTGCTTACTCACAATAAATGGCTTGCAGTAGTGACTCAAAGACTAACCTAGGCAGCATGACCTAAAGCAAGTAGAGCAATGAAGGCTTTTCCAAGGTCCTACCACATTCTTAGAAGATAATGGTCTTTACAGTTCAAAGCTTTTAGATGAAGGGGGCTCATGACTTTTGTACCCACTCCAAAATTAGGAGAAGAATAACCAGACCTATCTAACATGTGACCCTCACCATGAGGGGAATACTTGCCCAAATTGCTCCTAGCTGTGAGAAAAACCCTTGGTAAGAGCCCCAGGTTGGCAACCCTCCTTTTGGGACCCTTCCCTGCTTGAGAGCTGTCTTTACTGTCCCCCACCCCATAAACTCTATTTGCTATCCCCTCTCTGTATCCATATCTCTTATCCTTCTAGAGCATGCGACAAAGAAGGATTCTCTGCTGTTCCTGCCCATGCAACCCAATATCTCACATCAATGGTCCTTTCTAGTCATAGTAGCTATTTTTATTTTGTACAGTTTTCCTTTCTCCTAAGCCCATTTTAGTTAGTGAGGTTTATTATTTCTATCTTAGTGACGAGATACCAGTGGATGATAATTTTCTAAATTATTGATTTGTGCTAGCATCCATAGCCTTCTGTCCCCTTCATTTATGTAAGAAACCCTTTCTGGAAAGAAAATGCTCAATTTGAGATGAACTGGCCGGTAATCAACTAAAAACCTTTTACATTAAGTGGGCTGGTGGAGGAGAAGAAAGTTATAACCCATTTCCTTATCCATCATAAGGATCATGGCTGAAATGCCTATAAAACAAGACGGAGTAGCAAAAGAAAAGCATAATAGAGTTACTTAATCAAAGTTTTACATGACACAGGAGACTTCAGAAATAAAGATCCAAAGACTCAGTGGAAAACTGTTCATTTTTATGATTAGATTCAATGAAGTCAGTCACATAGAAAGGGGACTGATAAAAAGGGAGTGATTCGCTAGCAGACTGAGTGCAGAAACCCAGCAAAACCTATTGTTTGCATTTTTACTGGACTCTCTGGGTGGCATTTTTCCTCTCAGATATAGGACAAGACCCTTCTAGAATGAAAATTTTTAATCTTATAGAAAATTATCTTTCAGGGACCAACAGATGGTGTAATGATTACGTTGCTAGATCCCATGTAGTCAACCACAATTTGAATCCCAGACATAGTGATTTAAAATTCACTCCAGGTGCATGTGCATGTGTGCTCGAGATACCAAGAGGAGAGTGGAGTAGTAGGGATTGTGGCATGACCGGCCATCTTCCCTAGGGGGTGGTTTCTCAGTTTCTGTTTGTCTGTCTGTCCAGTGAACACACGTGTCTCATAGCAAAAATCTCTCTGAAAAAAAAAAAAAACGAAAGAAATAAAGAAAGAAAATTCTCTTTCAGAGAACTTCTTTATTGTCAGTTTTTTACAAAGAAAGGAAGAGGGGATGATTAAAGTATTTTTATGTTTTATAACTGATTTTGGGGGAAAAGAGTTTCCAGTTTCTAGGAACCACCGCAAGGAAGAGGACTATTTCTTTTCTTTTTTAATTTTTTTAACAGGTTTTTGCCATAGAGTGTGTGTGCTTGCCAGAGAGAGACAGAGAGAAGGAAAAGTAAGAAATCATCCCCTGGGAGAAGGAAATACTGCAATCCCATCTCCTCCACTTTTTCCTGGGACTTTAGGTATGCCTGTATATGCACCTGGTGTGATTCCCAAGCCACTAGGTCCAGGTCTCAAATCACAGTTCAGCCATGTGTGAGTCCAGTGCCATAGCCACCATCAACTTCTGGCCTCAAGGACTACTCATTTCTAATATCTATAGCTTATTTTGGAAGAGAAAGGGAAGCAGAAGAAAGAGTGCAGGAGAAGGTCAAAAAGAGACTTTTCTTACTGAGACCCTTCCAAAGTCTTTCAGTTCAAAATACTCAACAGACTGAATGAAGTACCATAAGTTAGGTTATGGTTTTCTGAGCCCCCACACTGCTAAGTGAGGGAAGGGTTGGACAAGTAATCCTTGGAGTATATAGAAGCATCTATAGCCACAAATATTTCCAGGTTCTTGGGACCAGAGTCAAGGTCTCCTGATTATTCTTCCAGACACACTGCCAAATCCACCCTTATTCTACTAGCTGGCTTCCAGTGGACAATGTCCCTACCTACATTATGGCTTTGCTCTGAGTACTGTGCCAGGCCATCATATCTAAGGCTGCTTAATACAGATCTGACCTTTACCAACAAACTGTCAGACCCAAGCAGGGAAGGCCAGTAACTTTGAAGATGCTGAGCAAAGAGGGTATGATTGAAACACAAATCTTTTGCTTCAAATAGGTCTTTCTTGTATTTTAGAATCAATAAAATGACTTGGGACCAGCAGTTGGCATAATGGCTATGTCGCTGGACTCCCATGTAGTTGACTGTGGTTCAAGTCCCACACCCAGTGGCTTATACTCATGCCGAGCACATGTGCATGTGTGCCCAATAGCCCGAGAGGAGAATGAAGAAGAATGGATTGTGGCATGGCCATTTCCCCTGGGGGCTGATTTCTCGCTTTCTGTCTCTCTGCCTCTCTCTGCCTTTGGTTTTGGTGAGCACACATGCCCTATAGGTTCTTGGGACCAGAGTCAAGGTCTCCTGATTATTCTTCCAGACACACTGCCAAATCCACCCTTATTCTACTAGCTGGCTTCCAGTGGACAATGTCCCTACCTACATTATGGCTTTGCTCTGAGTACTGTGCCAGGCCATCATATCTAAGGCTGCTTAATACAGATCTGACCTTTACCAACAAACTGTCAGACCCAAGCAGGGAAGGCCAGTAACTTTGAAGATGCTGAGCAAAGAGGGTATGATTGAAACACAAATCTTTTGCTTCAAATAGGTCTTTCTTGTATTTTAGAATCAATAAAATGACTTGGGACCAGCAGTTGGCATAATGGCTATGTCGCTGGACTCCCATGTAGTTGACTGTGGTTCAAGTCCCACACCCAGTGGCTTATACTCATGCCGAGCACATGTGCATGTGTGCCCAATAGCCCGAGAGGAGAATGAAGAAGAATGGATTGTGGCATGGCCATTTCCCCTGGGGGCTGATTTCTCGCTTTCTGTCTCTCTGCCTCTCTCTGCCTTTGGTTTTGGTGAGCACACATGCCCTATAGCAAAAACCTCTCCATTAAAAAAAAAAAAATCAATAAAATGACCCAAATGCTTCTGTTTACAACATATGTAAAACATTATTTTTCTAGAAATATTTATCAGACTATAGACAAAAAAATCTCTTAAATCCCTAAATTTTACTGCTTTGGTCCAAAATACCTTGGCTAGTCAATTTTAGAGACTATCAAAAAAGAGAAATTGAAGCATAGCCTTCCTATGGCTACTTTCCTTTAAAAGTAAGATATACAGCAAATTAAATCTCTGAATAAACTGGATCATTGGTGCTAAATATGCCAGGATTGTAATAAAAATCCCATCTAGATGGTCCAACTTCACTGAGAGAATATCTATTCTATAGCTAGATTGTACTCTAACATCAAATATTGTTCACAAATTTCAGAAATGAATTTATAAAGAACAAAAGGCTTTATTTGGGGACTTAGAAGAATTGCAACCCAAGAAGCATAGGTTTCATTTTAGCAGAAAAATTATTCTAAGGATTTGAGTGTCAGAGTTTGGTTTTATAGACAAACAAGGACTGAAGAAAGCATAAACAAAATACAAAAGCAAACTGGTCATTGCAAAGTTATTTTCCTTATAAGGTGGGGAAAGAGAATCAAAACAATAGGGAAATAACGGAGCAGTTCATTTGGGTTATTTTAGGTTACTTCTTTTGCGTAAGGATTAACAGAGGAAACTTCATCATCATGTTGAAACTGTCCTATTTGGGAAATTAGGCTGTTAGTTCTCTCTCCTGAGGTCTCTAAGGGCCAGTGAACAATTTAGCTTTGCTTTGGTGACATGTGGAAATGAATGACTCCATTTTAATTTTTAGTTTGGTCTGCTGGGGCCTTATGAGGAGTTTGTTCCAAACTAATGCTCTCCTATAAATTTATTCAACACAAATATTCTCACTAACTACTAGTCAGTAGAAAGTGCATACAAGCAAAATGTAGGAGGCTCAACTAACACAACATCAGGACAGGGAAGATAGGATCTTCTGGAGATTAGGGGGATAGACTTTGACTAGGGATGACATGTTTGGAACAACAAATTTGTATATAGCAACGTGTGTTTAGGTCTTGTATAAGTAGTCTAGTTTTAGTTCCAGCCCTAAGTACTACATAGTGAGCCAGGTGAGCAGTCACCACATTCCCTTTTATGGGATTGACACTTCACGTACTCTGCTTAATATTAGACATTTTAAATTAAAGCAACTAAAAAAAAAACACCTTTACTGATGTCTGACTCAGAGCAAATGAATGGAAAGCTAAAAACGAGACACGATTTCAGCTGAAATAAATTTGAATACTCACCATGCTCTTTATTCTCAACTATCACGTCTTAAAACAGGCCAAAGAGCTCCATTGTTCAATGAACTGAGTAATACCAATGACTGCAATTGCTGTTCAGATGACATGAGTGTAGAGAATAGAGATAAAAAAATCATTTCAATTCAGTGTTCCAGGAAAATAAAAGTGGGCATTGGGTTGGAAGGAGGAAGGCATTAACAATTACATTCCAGAAAATGTCATGACTGTATATCTTTCTGCGGTTCTTGCCCCAAATTCTGCTCAGGTAAATGTGCCGGTGACCTGCCAACCTTCCACATCAGTCCAGTGGCTTGGCCCCCACTTCTACCCACAGCAGGCCAACACCTGGATCATAATACCAGCTGAGCTGCCTGCCATGGAAGGTGTCAGCCCTGAGCCTGAGAGGCCAAGATGGTTTACCATTTTACCCTTGTACTTCCTGGATCGAAACTTCAGACTCTCTTGACTTCATTAATAATGAAGAGGAAAGAGGCTATTCTACTGTGAAGTCTGATGATGACGATGAGCTTTATTTTTGCATTTAAGGATTTCTTTTTCCTCCGTCATTCAGGAAAGCTATTAGATGGCACCGGAAGATGTCAATGTAAACCTCCTGCTTGTCTCCTGACACTGGATAGGAGCAGTTTAAAGTATTCTCCAAGATATCAGGGGTAGGAGAGGGCAAAGCAGGGAGCCAAGTTTCCACACAACCACCCTTAACCACGTGGTTGAGAGAGTCGCAACACAGAGAGGGTGGCAGTACCCTGCAGGTGGGGGGGGAGGGGTGCTGGGATCTGAATTGCAAGCTCCCATTTAGGTTCTAGCTTGGAAACTCCCCAGATCAAGAATCTATGACATGAAAAGCCTAAAATCCCATCTTGAAAGTAATTGCAAACCCCCTCACTGAACCTGTTCAACTAGGTCTAAATTTGGAGATTAGAAATGTTGTGGCCGTGGGGCATGGTGGCGC
This sequence comes from Tupaia belangeri chinensis, assembly GCF_000334495.1. Classification (NCBI taxonomy): domain Eukaryota; kingdom Metazoa; phylum Chordata; class Mammalia; order Scandentia; family Tupaiidae; genus Tupaia; species Tupaia belangeri. The sequence continues at coordinate 951,953 of NW_006204037.1, read as the reverse complement.
CCGCCCTATGGTAAAAACCTATGGAGGCTGGAGGATTGTAGCATCCAGAAATGTTGTGGCCAAATATCTCTTAAAAACAGTGAAAAATAGCAGATTGGGAAGTCAATGAAAACCAGGTGACAGAAGGAGCTGACATTTGAAAATTCTTTGATAAAATTGTTTAAAATATCCCAGGGATCAAGATAGGCTATTTTTAACATCCAGTACCTTGTCAGTATACGCAGGGCACTCACCTTAGTCTGAGCAATTTTAACCTTTACTTTCTAAAGAAGGTTGGAGCGTCCTGAGGTTACGTGTGTGACGTCTATTTCAGTGTCTATTGTTAAAGTGGCCCACATTTACTGTGGCCAGATCCACAAATGTTTCTAAATGACATCCGGCTTAGCTGGTGTATAAAGGCATGCAACAAAACTACTCTTCTTATATAGCTTTCATTTTCCTGTCCAGAAATATTGAAGATACTTCTCTGTCACCACACCCTGCTGCCAGAAACCAAAGACTGAGCACTGTGCTCCTTCTCAATCCAGTGATCAACATATTTTACACTCAGCTGTCCAGGCTCCTGCAGGCAGCACTGCATGTTTCAGCATCTGTCAGCGGGGACGCCATTGACATTGGAGATGAGGTAGGGATGGGACCAGGCAATTCGTTGTATTGAATTATCCCTTGCAGTGAGGAATAATTTGCATGTCTGCTCCCTACCCATGTACATTTCCAAATGGCCCCTTGAGAAGGAAAAATGCCATTAAGAAACTATGTAAATTAACAGAAACCAGTGAACAATAAAAGCTTAAGCCTTGGACCAGCAGGTGGCTTGGTGGTTAAGGCACTGGATCTCACCTGGCCAACTCTAGAGTTCCAGACTCAGTGACTTGAAAAACACACCGAAATGGTCCCAAAATCTGGAGAGGAGAATTGAGGAGAAGGGATTGAGGAGTGGTCATCCCCCATGGGGGGAGGGGGGATTTCTCACTTTCTTTATTTCTCTGTCTCTCTTCAGTGAGTGCCCAGGCCCTATAGCAAAAATCTTTAAAACAAACAAATAAAACACAAGCCTCTTGCATAGCTGAATATCAGGAATTGAAAAGTTATGATACCACATGGCCAGTTTGAATAAGGCATCTTCTGGAGTGCTTCGGTCTGAAAACCTGCCTTCCAAGGGGGTTCTTCTTCTTCCTCACACTTGTTGTATTTGGAGAACCTCATTGAACAGATTCCTGAATCAAAGATGCTATTGACACTTCGAAGTCTGTGCCAGTGGGGATTAGCATGATGCTTCTGCCAGGGTGCTTCAGTATGCTGTCTCTCTTCGCTGTTGGAGATTCTAGATCTTCTGTAGCAGTTCTTTCTGTAACCTGTTTTGCTGCAGCTCTAGCTTGTGCCTCCAGTGTTTTTATCCCCCACCCCCACCCTCATGATTTCTCTTTCTATGTTGGAGAAGATTCACTTGATCTCTAACACCTTGCTCTTTTTCTCAAACGGGTCCTCTTCTTTCTCAGTCCTACTTGCTGGATTAAGTGCCTGCCTTCCTTTCACACTTTCGTTTTTGTCTGGTGGCCCAGATATTTGTTTTCAGTTATACTTGCTGAAAGTATCAAATCTGTAAGTTTGTCAACATCTCTTGTGTCTCGTCCACCTTTTCCCGCTTGAGTTGAGCAATCCCTTCTGGGATATGTTCTCTCATCAGACCAGAATCTAGCTCAGGTCTGGTCTCAGTTTATACTTGTCCTTATGGCTTTCTTTATTTTATTTCCCATGCTTTCTTTCGGAATCATAACTGCATATTTTGGGGGCATGCTCGCTTCAGGCAAGTGATGCTCCAGTGGCTGAAAACTTAACATCAAGGTGTGCTTTGGGTGTTTTACGTGATCCTGTCTGACCTTCCTTCTCAAATTTGTCTAGATCCACTGCCTAGAGTTTTCCAAGTCTTTATGGAGTTCTCTTACCATAGTCGTTCCATTTGTGCTTTTAGAGATTCTTAAAATGGTGAAGAACTTCAAATCTTTTCATTAGTCGTTAGGGAAATGCAAAATCTAAACAGTGAGCTAACACTTCACATTCTCTGGAATGGCTATAATAATAATTTTTAAAACTATGAGGCCAGCAGGTAGCATGCTGGTTAAGGTTCTGGATTCCATATGATTGACTCCATGGTTAGAGTCCCAGACCAAGTAGCTTGCAAAGCAAACTGGGCACATGCGTGTGCCCAAAATCCCAAGAGAAAAATAGAGAAGGGATTGTGGTGTGACCATCCCCCCGGGAGGGTTTCTGACTTTCTCTTTCACTCCAGTGAATATACACACCCTATGGCAAAGATGTAAAAAAAAAAAAAAAAAAAGGAAACCAAAAAATTAAATTTGTGGTGAACTATGTTGTTTGAGTCCCCAGCCTGGTATCTTGAGAAACATGCTGGGCACATGTGCATGTGTGCCTCAAATCCCAAAAGGAGGAAGATATGGAGAAGAGATTAAAGCAAGACCATTCTCCCTGGACAATGCTTTTTCCTCTCTTTCTGTCTCTGTGTCTCTGTCTCTGTTTCTCTCCTTCTCTAGGGAGCACAAGTGCCCTTTAGCAAAAAAATTTAAAAAATTAAAATTAGGGGCCAGCAGATGGCAGTAGTGGTTACAACACTGGACTCTGACGTGGCCAACCACTGCTTGAGTCCAGGACCCAATGGATTAAAACTCATGCTGGGTGCATGTGCGAGAGTAGCAAGATCCCAGGAGGAGAATGGAGGAGAAGGGATTATGCATGGTCACCCCCCCTGGGGGGTGATTTCTTATTTTTTGTCTTTTTGTCTCTCTAGCAAGCACTCATGTCCTACAGCAAAAAAAAAAAAAAAAAAAAAACTCTCTCAAAAAAATTAAAATTAAATGTAAAATAAGTCAGAAAATAACGACTGTTGTCAGGACTGTGATGATATTAGAATATTAGAATCATTCTACACACACATATACATATATATATATATATATATATGTAAGCACATATGCCCTCTGGCAAATATTAGCGGAAAAAAAAAAAAAGAAAAAAGAAAAAGAAAAAAACTATGCATGTATTTCAAATTTTTTTGCATCAAAATAAATTTGTACTTTAATTCCATTTTTCCATAAACTTTCTTTTTGTTTTTTAAGATTTTTGCCAGAGAGAGCCACAGTAAGAGGAAACGCAAGAAATCATCTCCCAGGAGTGATGGCCACTCAACAATCCTTTCTTCTCCATTCTCCTCCTGAGATGTGGATATGTGTGCACACATGCCCAGTGTGATTTTCAAGCCACCAAGTCCGGGATTCAAACCACAGTTGGCCATGTGGGAGTCTAGCAACTTAATCACTATGCCACCTGCTGGCCCCTTCCCGTGAACTTTTTGAAGTCCATCTGTAGACTCTGTAACACAATAATGGTGAACCAACATTGCTTCCGTCTTTATTTTTCAAAGTGTTAAATGACACAAACACCTAAAATAAAAGGTAATCTTTAATTAGTTTGTAGGTTATTGAAAATTCCTCTAGCATCCCTATTGATAATCAGAAATTCCCTACAGTATTTGCAAAACTAGAGCTGAGAATGGCTGATTTAAACGTTTCTGTGACCTTTGGATATCCTTTATTTGGGGCAAGTATTTAATTTGTTCTTGTTTTAAGCTGGGCCAGAAGGAGCCCACATTTTTCAATTTGTATGGGAAGAATAGAGGAAGGGAGCTTAAAGGGGCTCAAGTCTTAAATTCTGGCTGTCAGAACAGCTCAAGTGCTGATTTGAGGTGAAATGAAAAAGTAAGCATAATGTAATGGGTTTTTCTTAAGGCTAACTCTACCAAATTTAGAAGATTTTCCTTTATGATGGCATTTCCGTGCATTCTTCTTTTTGGCATCTAACTTTCATTTATGAAATAATGGTGCTAGCAGTTGATTTTTTTGTTATTTATAGTTTTAAATGTCTTTAAAAAAAAGGAGTGCGGGACTGTAAAGAGCTGACTGCACTGCTGCTGGGGCCCTGGGCACTGCACGCATGGCTAGCCTTCCTGTGGCGTGTTTTCCATTTACGACCTCAGTCTTTGCTTAGGCTCTTGTGCCTAGCTGACTTAGCAAATGCAGCCCTCCAGCATGTTTCAGAAATGTAAACATTTGCCAGGCAGTTCCTAAGTTTACAGGACTTGCTCATACATATTGGATTTAAATGATCAAAATTTAGGCTTTCAAGGTCACACATTTCCCCACATGAAGGGTAGAATTTACCTTTTTTTGGAGACTTCGCTATTTCACCCTCTGTGCTCTGTTTGGATCGTGTCTTTCATCCTTGTCTCACACAAGGATTCCCATGAGGCTGCAAACTCCCACAGATGCTGCTTTGCTTATTTGTAGACTTTAACCTTCCAGGGAGAGGCCATTCCATGGGCTTGTAAGAACATGTGGCTACCTTCTGTTTTGTTTTGTTTTGTTTTGTTTGTTTGTTTTAATAAGAAAGAGAGAGGTAGAAAGATAAGTATTTTGGACAAGATCTCACCATGTCACAATCCTCCTGCCCCAGCCTCCCAGTTAGCTAGGATTACAGGAACCCGCATCTGGCTTGTTTACATTGGACTGGGAATTGAACCCAGGTCTTCTATGTAGACTTAGTCTCATGCGGCAGCATCCTATTAGCTTGTATCACCTTGCTGGACACCTGCACCTTTACATAACACCTTTAAAAGCATCCTCTGAGCTGAATATTTAATCTTCCGAGGGCCATGTTATTTTTTGGCTAATAGATTTTCAGGTTGCCATACTAGGCAACAGCTAAAGGGAATCTACTTTAAACTAAGTTGGTAAATAATACTCATTGGTTGTCATTTGGCTAACTCATTAGGATTAATCTAATAATACCTTGCATTGGTTAAAATTAATAATTGGTTACATAATGCTTTGCATATGTGTTTTTCTTTTATTAATCATTCCTCAAGAACCAGCTGTTCTTTGGTTAGGAGACCAGGAGACCGAAAGATCCCTCTCCCAACTCCCACCCTCTTCCAATATCAGAGTGATAAGGTGGCTATACAAAGAGTGACCCCTGCCTCAAGATGGGTCTAACTTTGTGGTACGGTTCTATAGCATTCAGGCTGAGATTAGTCTAGCTGAGGTCATATCCGGCTTAATCTTTTGATGACTCCTGAGAGCATTCCCTAGTTAACTATTTTAACAAGAACCCCTGTCTCAGGCTCTGATTCTAGGGAACCTGATTAAGAGAGGCCCAATCCGGAAGTCACCACAAATGGTATAAACATATAAGAATCCAGTTGTCAAGTATACTTCGTCAAGGGATATTCCATATAATGTGACAATAAACTGGTCCAGTCTAATCTTAGGGAGTAGATAAGTCATTATATTTCAGATTACTTTCCTAAAAGATGTGAAGGAAAATTGTAGAACGTCAATAAGGCCCACAGTAGATTGTAATATTGGATACTTAGGGAGCCAAAGGTAAAACTGGTATTGAGGGGTATTTTAATTTCATCTGGCTCCTGAAATATAATTACCTCAAACTTGATGGTATAAAAAATAGAAATTGGGCCAGCTTGAAGCATGGTGGTTAAGGCAGTTGGATCCCACATGACTGACTGTGCAGTTGAAGCCCTGGACCTGACGCCTTTAAAAACATGCCAGATGTATGTGCGTAGGTGCGCCAGATCTTGACAGGAGAATGGAGGAGAAGGAATTATGGCATAGTCATCCCCTTGGGGGGCTGCTTTCTCACTTCCCCCCTCTTCCTCCCTCCCTTTCTCTCTAGCACATGCACGAGCTCTATAGCAAACTGAAAGAAAAAAGAAAAATTAATTCCCTTACAGTTTTGAAGTCTAGATGGCCAAAATCAGTATCATTGAACTGAAATCAAGATGTCAGCCGTGCTGTGCTCTTCTGGATCTCTACGGAAGTATCTGTTCCTTATTTCTGCCAGCTTCTCATTGAACCAGTGTTTCTCGATTCAGGGCAGCATTACTCGAGTCGTTGCCTCCACAGCCACATTGCCTTCTTTTCTTCTGTCTGCATCACATGTCCCAGTGCCTCCCTCTTATCAAAACATGTGTAATTGTATTCAGGGACTACCCTGATAATCTGGGATAATCTCCCAACCCAAAATCAACTTCATAAGGAAAGATCTTGTTTTAGGGGACCATTTTTAGCCTGACACAAGGAGAGACACCGTAATGTTATTCTTCAGTCTTCTTTTCCTCCACAATAAAGTTCCATCACCCAAGGTGATCCAGATACCTCTTCCTGACATGTTTCATATTTGCCACAGTACAGACTCTGGGGACTGGAGAGAAGAGAATCACAGTCCTCTCCCTCAAGGATCTTGCCATCTATTTCAGGAGAAATACACAGCCCATGCTTAACTTCAAACTCAGATTATACAATTCATCACGAGGCAGTGTACTACTGACACTGTGTTCTTGTAGGTCTTTTATTTTAAGATGATGTGAAGGAAACCAATGGACTGAA
>NW_006204037.1:918325-945446 GCF_000334495.1 Tupaia belangeri chinensis | reverse complement strand
TAGGGAATCTTTACAGAAGAATGAGACTTGAGCCAAATCTTAAAAGTTGGTTGAATTTCACCAGGCTGAGGGGTAGAAAATTCATCTCATGTTTTTTAAAATTTTTTATTAATGCTATCTAGAGTTCTGCCTTTCAGATATTTTTGGCCCACTCATTATAAAGTAATAGATTTTACATCATTACCTAGCGTATGAAATACACATATGACATACAAATTTCATAAGAAAGTATTTATCTTAAACACTTGTAATGAGTTGTGATTTTTAAAATTCCATTCCATTCTATTCTATTTAATTTTATTAAAAATTTCTGGTTGAGGCTCACTGAATCACTAAATTGAATTAAAATCAATAGAGTAAATTGAGACACAGACATGTGAAAAATGCCACTTCAAGGCAAATCCTGACCATGCCGATTATTATCCATCATGATATCCATTGCCACACATAACAAGTTATCCCAAAACTTGAAGATTTAAAACAATACTCGTACAATCTCACAGTTTCTGTGATTCAGGAATTTAGGTATTACTTAGCTGGGTACATCTGTCTGAAGGTCTCTCAAGGGTGTTGTAATCAGGTGTTGACCAGAGCTGTGGTGTCAGATGAAGGCTCTACCGAGGATAACTCTCCTGAAGGAGGATTCACTTTTAAAATTATTCACATGCTTGTTGACAGAATTCAGTTTCTCAAAGATATTGAGGGTCTCCTTACCATATATTAGCTGAAGGCCTCCCTCAGTTTATTTTTGTGTGGACCTCTCCACAGGTCAACTAGTAATATGACAACTGGTTTTATCAGAGTTATTAAGAGAGAACAAGAGAAGATGAGCAAGATATAGTGACAGTCTTTTTGTAACATAGTCTCAGAAGTGACATCCCATCACTTTTGCTGTTTTCTATTTATTAGAAGAGAATCACTAGGTCCAGCCTATACCTAAGAGGAGAAGACTATGCACTGACATGCAGACCAGGAGGTGAGAATCACTGGGGACCATCTTAGAGGCTGCCTACCGTAATGGTAAATATGGCATCAGCCACAGAAGAAGTCAGTGGTGGTTGGCAAAACTGAGTGTAACCTGTGGCCTAACTTGTCTAGCTCTTAAGTAAGCTGTCTTGACTTGTGGTAGCACATCCAGAGGATGTCTACAGTTTTGACCCTGAGGAACATTGCTTTAAGATAAATAAGAAACGAGAATGTTACTTTAATTTGACATTTAAGAAGATGAGTTGTGGTGATTGATGTACTCATACTCATAGGGCAAGTTAGTGATAATGGTAGTTAGAACCCAGTTTTCCTATCTAGAGACATTAATAATTTGACCAAGGTCACCTAGTTCTCCTGACTTGGTAAGTGATTAACTTGACATGGCTACACAACTACGTATTAGTAAGATACTATAATGTCTCATACAAACCTAGAAAGCTGAGTAAGCAGAACCCTCTTCTGATTTAAATTTGCCAATTTAGAAATTTTTGTTCTGTCTGAATAATAGGGAGAGTATAAATCTTATAAAGGAGGCAAATCCATGCTAAATTTTTTTAAATCAGATTTTATTTCAAAAGGTAGATACTGTTCTCTTGCACCTAATCATTATTCATTCTGTAATGGTAATAAAAATCTGCAATAACCTTTAGATTTGTTATAATGATGTAAAGAAAAATACTAAAAGCAGGGTACTATGTATACAAAATCTAAGGTCTTGCTACCTTTTTACTATTTTTAAGAGAAATTTTTGCTGTAGGGCTTGTGCACTCACTGAAGAGACAGAGAGACAGAAAGTGAGAAATCACCCCCTAGGGGGATGGCTACACTGCAATGCCTTCTTCTTCGTTCTCCTCTCGGGATCTTGGGCATGCACGCACATGTACCCAGCATGCGTTTTAAGCCACTGGGCTTGGAACTTGAACCGCGGTCGACTACATGGGAGTTCAGCAACATAAGCATTACACCATCTGCTGGTCCTGCTACCTTTTTATTTTTATAGGCGATTAAAATATTAGCATTTGGAAAAATGATTTCGAATTCTTGAACTTCCTGTTTACCTTAGAGCTTCAATGTAAATATATACAGTGCTTTAAAAATGCTCAGATGAGCAGCCAGTGACTCACAGACGTATCTATTTTACATATAGCATTTCCCAGAGTGTCAAATGCACTCTAAATATTAGAAAGGAGAAGGTATCTTCTACCAGTAAGAGGTGGTGAAAAGCCTAACAAAACACAGAGGAGGATAAGTTTAAGAACTCAAGGCTCCTCCTGTAGCATAACCCCACAAGGGAACAATGCCATTCTTTACCCTGCTTGTGTTGCCATGGTGATCCCTACTTTGTTCCCTAGTCAGAGACAATTGTGCTGAGACTCACTGAAGATCCTCTCCTTGTGACAACCCCCTAGAGAGATTTCAAGTGACAGTGCTCACCAGTGACGCAGGCTGCATCCCAGATGATGGCATAATGTCTTTGAATAGCAGGGAGAGCTGTCACAGAGTGACAAAAACAAAATATAGTAAAGAAATTAATTTCTTGGCTGGTCCTGTGGTCTAGTGGTTGAGGGAGCTGGATACTACATGGTCAAGTGTGGTTTGAATCCCAGCCCTGTCAGCCTGAGAAACACAACAGCACGTGCATGTACATGCATGCGTCTATGCCCTAAATTCTGATAGAATGGAGGAAAAGGGATTGTGATGTGACCATGCCTTATTGGGAAGTGTTTTCTTCTCTCTCTCCATCTCTGGCAGTATAAACACCCTCTGGCAAAATTTTAAAAACATAAAAAGAAAGGAAATTAGTTTCTTTGAACTAGGAATGACCTTGAGGTATAACAGGACTTTCTATCATTTCTGTCCCCACAGCAATCATATCTCTGAGGTACCAAGTATGTATGTATGTATGTATGTGTATATATATACAAATCCTAGACTTGGTGGCTTGCTTTCTCACTTTCCCTCTGTCTGTCTCTCTCTGATTAAATTAAAATAAATGAATAAATGCATAAAATAAATAATTATTTAAAAATATATTATTAGCAATTTAGGAAAAGCACAAACCCAGGCCCATCCTGAGATGTCTACTGAACTTGAACTGTGAAATATTGCTTTCACTGACTGACTGAAAATTAAGATTTTCTGCTAAGACTTCTCCCTCCAGAATCATTTCTAGTGGGTTTTATTGTTTGCTTTTTAAAATTAAAATCTAAAGATTTTCTAGTATCTTTTTTCTTTCTTCTTTAATTTTTCTTCTTCTTCTTTCCTCTTCTCTAATTCTTTTCCTTTTTTCTTTCTTTATTCCTTGGCTGCTCAGTCTCCGTGCACTGAGTGTCTAGACAGGTCCAAGGGAACAGAATCCAAACATCTGAATATGATTAGAGTCAGAATATTCCTCAATTCCCACTGAATCTAATTCAAAAAGAGTGAAAAACAGAATGGAAGAGAGATTGCAGATCACCTCCTTCTGCATGCCTCGGAATGCTCAAATTGAACTTCGAGAATAAGGAAGAAATGCACCATCCATCAGATGACCAGAAGTCACTGTGGGGTCACAAGAAATATGGGAAACCATAAAATACCTCTTGTTCAAAGGAAAAAATAACTCTTCTTCATCCTCAGACAGTACAATGAAACTCATGGAAATGTTAGATAAATAATTTAGAATATTCATAGTGACAAAACTAACAGAAATGGAAGTGAAGAGAGAGACAATTAACTGCAGAAGAGGTAGGAGAAAGGAGCTGATGGGTTCCAGGAAGTGAGGAAATTATTGCAAGGTCTGAAAGAAGAAATACACACTATAAAAAAGAATCAAATGGACCTGTCAGAGCTGAAGGGTATGATACATGAAGTCAAAACCTCCCATGAAAGTATTAAAAGCAGATCAGATCATACAGAAAATTAAATCTCAGATATAGAAGATAGAATGTCTGGCCTTAAAAAAATCCACCACAAAGACTGAGAAAATTGCCGAAAAATGAGAATAATATACAAGAAATACTAGATACCATCAAATGTCCAAACATCCAGAAAATTGGTATTCCAGAAGGCGAAAAAACTCCTAAGGGCATTGATAATCTATTCCATCAAATCTTGCAAGAAAATTTTCCAAACTTAGAGAGGCATTCAAAGATCCAGTCCTAAGAAATACAAATAGAATCAAACCAAGAAGATCCTCTCCAAGACACATTATATCCAGATTGACCAGAACCACAGATAAAGACAAGATATTAAGATTGGTAACAGAGAAACATCAAGTTACCTACAAAGGATATCCCATCAGACTAACAGCGGACCTCTCATCAGAAACAATGCAAGCAAGGAAAGAATGAGAAAATATATTCAAAGTGTTAAGGGAAAAGCAATTTCAACCAAGAATACTGTATCCAGAAAGATTCTCCTTCATATGGGAAGAAAAGACAAGAACATTCTCAGATAAACAAAACCTGAAAGAATTTACCAGCACCAGACCAGATCTCCAAGAAGTTCTCAAGAAAGTGCTATACCAAGAAAATTAAATACAGACACACAGAAATAAGAGTTCAAACACTAAGAAAATGGCCAACTTAACCATAGGGACAAGTCTGCGGTTGAATATTATAACTCAGAATTTAATTGGGAAGATCAGACCACAACAGAAGATAGACTAAGTACTTGAGACTGAACTGGTGAAATAGGATTTTATTGCTGATTTTCTTTTAGGTTTTGTTTTCCAGCTTTAAGGATTTTTGTCCTGTCTTGAGCTGCCTGTAGGTTCATGTATCTACTATTTGAACAGAATCCTAACCTGTTTCCTGGCTTTAAGTTTTAAGCAAAGTTCCTTAGCATTTCTTTGATTTATTAAAGCTAAAACTGTTTTTCTTGAAATTGAAAAAATACATGAAAAAATACCTATTTAATGACTGTAGTAAGCTATATATAGCATCAGCTAGGTCCTACTTTATAGTATATTCATTCTACTCAGAGCTTCATGCCTAAAGTCAGACATGTATTCACAGACATGTATATATCAGCTGAACTTGTTATTGAAAGAAGTTATATTATTTAAGAAATTCTGTTAATTAATAAAATGTGGGAGAAAAAGGAATGGAAAACAGCTGTAGACACCAGAGATAGTGTGGGAGGAGGATGGCAAAAGGCAGATGTTAAGAAGAGGGGGACAAAATATATACACATAAATATATATATATACATATATATTTGTAAATATATATGTATATATGTATAAATATATATGTGTGTGTATATATATTTATGTATATATATATGAAACTAGAAATGGAAAATTATCAATGATAACATGTATAATTAAGCCACTATGCAGTATATTCTGGATGGGAAGTCACATTTTGTATGCTATGACGATGCTCAGTGAATGAATGTAAATTAATTAATTAAAAATTTTTAAAAAATTACAAAAAGGAACATGAAATAGAAAATTATCTGTTGAAGATAATAGGTATGGAAATATCATTAATTGGGCCAATATTCAATATATTCTGGATGGGAAAATTCATTTTGTATGCTATAATGATATACAGTGAATTAATATAAAATAAATTTAAAAAATAAAAATTTAAAATTCAAAAAATTAAAAGTTGACTGGTTCTTACCCCTCAAGGAAAAGTGTAAGAAGCTGCCCTCTAACAGTATCTTCTGTATGCATGTATCCTAGCCCTTATCATACTGCATCTTTTTGTTGTTTGCTGATCTTTCTCCCCAATACATTAGGACTCTTTTGAGTTTAAATATATATATATAATACATTATTTTATATATGTATATGTATACATCCACATATATGTATATATACACATATAAGTAATAGACATAATAGATATTTTATATATACTAGATACACGAATAAATAATACAGATGATAGATACATGCACATATAGACATACTATATATAGGCCCTGAGCTCTCAGTTTGAGTATGGATTAAGTAGGAAAGAAGAATGACTCATGAAACAAATATTTATTTTTTTCTGTCCTCCAGGATGTTGACCATATGTTTAAAAAATGGTGTCTTTGTCTTTTTACCAAGCTGATTGGTAAGTTCAAAAAAGGAGCTTGTGAAAAACAAAATTTTAACAAAATTAGTTTAAAGGTATAATTTGCTTTCATTTGTAATTTATGAATCAGGCAGAATCTCATTCATAAAAAAGAGAGTGCTCTGATGAACTGAGCAGAGGAAGTGTGCTTCATAGGCAGAAAAATACCTGAAGAAACAGAAACAGGGAACAAAATGCACTTGGCCATTTCAAAGTTACTTTCCTTATAGGATTGCGGGGTATTTCTTTATTATGCCAGCTCAGGGATACCAGCCCCTTTGATGGGTTATTGAATCTCCTATTTTTTTGGAGAAAACTGACCTGTTTTAAATTCAGTTTGACTACGTGGCTCTTAGCAGGACTGACTCCATTCTGATTGGGTCTATTTTGCTGGGGCCTAGTACAGGAGCTCAATCCAAAGCTGTGGGCTCCCACAGACTTTATTTAACAAGGGAATAGAAAATTTTGCATATCTTGAAATTAACAATAACATTTGTTTAAAATGTAGTTACAATTTTGAAATGATTAAAAGAATAATATACCCTTACCTTTTTATTCTGTCCTCTGTACTTCTTTTTTTCTTTTTGGAGAGGTTTTTGCTATAGGGTGTGTGCACTCACCAGACAGTGAGAGACAGAGACAGAAAGTGAGAAATCACCCCGCAGGGGGGATGGCCACATCACAATCCATTCTCCTCTCGGGATCTTGGGCACGCACGCACACGCACCTGGTTTGAGTTTTAAGCCACCGGGTCCGGGACGCAAATCGCTGTCGACTACGTGGGAGTCCAGCGACATAGCCATTACACTAACTGCTGGTCCCTGTCCTCTGTACTTCTGATCATTATTTGTGAGTTGTTCGTGGAATGCAAGTATCTTGCCTGACATGGTAGAACATTTATCAAGAATAGCTTCTTTTTTTTTTTTAAGAATTATTTTATTTAACTTTATTTATTTCAGTTTGACCAGAGAGGGACAGAGATAGAGAGAGTGAGAAAGTGAGAAAGCAAGCCACCAAGTCCAGAACTTGAATCGCAGTCAACCATGTGGGCATCCAGCAAATATATACACATAAATATATATATATACATATATATTTGTAAATATATATGTATATATGTATAAATATATATGTGTGTGTATATATATTTATGTATATATATATGAAACTAGAAATGGAAAATTATCAATGATAACATGTATAATTAAGCCACTATGCAGTATATTCTGGATGGGAAGTCACATTTTGTATGCTATGACGATGCTCAGTGAATGAATGTAAATTAATTAATTAAAAATTTTTAAAAAATTACAAAAAGGAACATGAAATAGAAAATTATCTGTTGAAGATAATAGGTATGGAAATATCATTAATTGGGCCAATATTCAATATATTCTGGATGGGAAAATTCATTTTGTATGCTATAATGATATACAGTGAATTAATATAAAATAAATTTAAAAAATAAAAATTTAAAATTCAAAAAATTAAAAGTTGACTGGTTCTTACCCCTCAAGGAAAAGTGTAAGAAGCTGCCCTCTAACAGTATCTTCTGTATGCATGTATCCTAGCCCTTATCATACTGCATCTTTTTGTTGTTTGCTTATCTTTCTCCCCAATAAATTAGGACTCTTTTGAGTTTAAATATATATATATAATACATTATTTTATATATGTATATGTATACATCCACATATATGTATATATACACATATAAGTAATAGACATAATAGATATTTTATATATACTAGATACACGAATAAATAATACAGATGATAGATACATGCACATATAGACATACTATATATAGGCCCTGAGCTCTCAGTTTGAGTATGGATTAAGTAGGAAAGAAGAATGACTCATGAAACAAATATTTATTTTTTTCTGTCCTCCAGGATGTTGACCATATGTTTAAAAAATGGTGTCTTTGTCTTTTTACCAAGCTGATTGGTAAGTTCAAAAAAGGAGCTTGTGAAAAACAAAATTTTAACAAAATTAGTTTAAAGGTATAATTTGCTTTCATTTGTAATTTATGAATCAGGCAGAATCTCATTCATAAAAAAGAGAGTGCTCTGATGAACTGAGCAGAGGAAGTGTGCTTCATAGGCAGAAAAATACCTGAAGAAACAGAAACAGGGAACAAAATGCACTTGGCCATTTCAAAGTTACTTTCCTTATAGGATTGCGGGGTATTTCTTTATTATGCCAGCTCAGGGATACCAGCCCCTTTGATGGGTTATTGAATCTCCTATTTTTTTGGAGAAAACTGACCTGTTTTAAATTCAGTTTGACTACGTGGCTCTTAGCAGGACTGACTCCATTCTGATTGGGTCTATTTTGCTGGGGCCTAGTACAGGAGCTCAATCCAAAGCTGTGGGCTCCCACAGACTTTATTTAACAAGGGAATAGAAAATTTTGCATATCTTGAAATTAACAATAACATTTGTTTAAAATGTAGTTACAATTTTGAAATGATTAAAAGAATAATATACCCTTACCTTTTTATTCTGTCCTCTGTACTTCTTTTTTTCTTTTTGGAGAGGTTTTTGCTATAGGGTGTGTGCACTCACCAGACAGTGAGAGACAGAGACAGAAAGTGAGAAATCACCCCGCAGGGGGGATGGCCACATCACAATCCATTCTCCTCTCGGGATCTTGGGCACGCACGCACACGCACCTGGTTTGAGTTTTAAGCCACCGGGTCCGGGACGCAAATCGCTGTCGACTACGTGGGAGTCCAGCGACATAGCCATTACACTAACTGCTGGTCCCTGTCCTCTGTACTTCTGATCATTATTTGTGAGTTGTTCGTGGAATGCAAGTATCTTGCCTGACATGGTAGAACATTTATCAAGAATAGCTTCTTTTTTTTTTTTAAGAATTATTTTATTTAACTTTATTTATTTCAGTTTGACCAGAGAGGGACAGAGATAGAGAGAGTGAGAAAGTGAGAAAGCAAGCCACCAAGTCCAGAACTTGAATCGCAGTCAACCATGTGGGCATCCAGCACCCTTAACCACCACACTACCTGCCGACCCCTGTAACAGCTTCTTGAAATTGCTCAAATTTTTCTTTCAGAGCCTTCGGCCCTATTTTTTTTTTTTTCATCTCTCTCTCCAGTCTTCCTTTCTTCTCATGTTCTACTGAGTTAAGCCTTTGATCACTTTTGGGGAATGGAGACTCAACTGTTGTCAATGGAAATCTCAGCCTACAATGGGGTCTTATAAAAACTCACAAAGAGTTGAATCAACAGACTCCATAAAGACATCAGGAAGGCTGATAAAGCTGGCTTGCAAAGCCCAGGAAGAGTCAGGAAGGATCTCTGGAATCCCCAGGTATCTCCAAGCACCCTAGTGGCAGAACTTGACATCTTTCCACCTATGTTCTGCCCTTCCTGTGGTGCTGCTATGCTCAGTTCCTGCTTGTCTTTCTACGTATTGCCTTTGTTCTCACTGCTGATTTGCCCAACATTTTCCCAGTCCCATTCATTATTTTGTTGTTGTTCGTGATAGTGCATGTTCACATGCACTAATTGGGGGAGGAAAGAGGAGAGAGAGAAGTACCCTCCTCAGGGCCCAGTCATGCTGTGAGTCCTCCAGTTTATCAGGATCTTAGATAAGCATGCACTTAGTGCATTTCAGGCCATCTAGGCTCAGGATTCAAACTGCAGTCAGTATGTGGCATCCAGATCTATAGTCAGACACACTACTGACTGCACCGCAGAGGTTAGGCCTCCAGTCCAAATCCTTGATGGAAAGTCTAATTGACCTCCTAATGGTCATCAACTCTCTTTTCTTTCTGTGTAAAGTCACATCACAGGGGATTGGTAGTCTTTATGCTAGGGTGGGTCACATGGCCTGAACATTGTGGGTCCAACTGGAAATACTGCTCAGAGCTCCTTTCTTCAAGTGTGTCAGTTTTCTCAAAGGGACTGTCTACCATAAACACCAGTTTCAATCAGAAATAGTCATGGCTCCAACAGCATGTTTTTCTCATGTTTTAATCTGAAATGATTGTTCATTCACATTATGACATTTTCATTTTGTGATCCATTAAGTTCCCCTAGGAAATACTTAGGAGGGATAGGCAAGATTTTATTTTATTTTTTACTCACAAGAATATACGAAAGAGAACGCTAACAGGACTTGACCTTGCTCTAGCTTGCCAACTGTACTTAGGAACTTAGCTCACCTCTTCCATGCTATCTAGGTAGACATTGCACAGGAGGCTGACTGGAGCTTATGTATGGACACTGCCACCATCTGTTCAGTCAATCGAATCAGTCAAGCAACCCATCTAAAGTGGAGGAATTATGATGGCCTTGAATTGTGGATTGATCTGTTTCCTTATGGGTATTTCTCAGCCTGGGTCGGTTTGCTCCCATGTCATGGCCTGGAGGCAGTATAACAGGGAGGGGCAGGAACTGAAGGTAGGGTACTGCATAGGTAAGGTATGCATGGCTGGCTTGGATTTTGCTCCTGTGGTTTTCTATGCGTGACTACTAGGGATCTTGTTTTAGAGATCAAGAAAGATACTATTTGGGAAAACATGCTTTTCTTTTCATATTGACTAATCTAATGTTTGAAAAGTCAGCCATTTCAAGAGACTTACTAGAGTTTCCTCCTTGACCCAGTTTTAAGTCCTCTGTGGTGTTTCCTATTTCAGCCTTTAAGATTTAGGTTGCTATTAAATGTCTTCAGTTTAATTTGCTCTAGAGGCCAATGCCCCAGCATCTGGTTGACGGCAAGTGACAGGAAGACCTAAATTGTTCAGGTTGTCCTAAGTGTAACCAGTATCCTACTTCTCCCTTAAGGCAACCAGCTCTGAGCCCTGCATTCTAAATGTGAGCTCATCCTTATACAGTGAGAGAATAAATTTCCGTGAACTTGTGTTCTACACCTCTATTTATATAACCACATGTTTTCTGCTTCCCTTTAAGATAACAAAAATCTACAGCTAAAGCCACAAATTGCTTAAATGACCTCATTTAATCTGTTTGCTGTTGCTTCTTAAGATTGTATTATTTATTTATATATATGCATTTATTTGTTTTAATTTTTGTTATAGGGAAAGTGTGCTCACTAGGGAGAGACAGAAAGAGCAAAAGAGCGAGGGAAAGTGAGAAAGAACCCCTCCCCACAAGGGGATATGGCCATACCACAATCCCATTTCCTCCATTTTCCTCTTGGGATTTTGGACACACATGCACACATGCCGGGAACATTTCTTTTTCTTTCTTTTTTTTTTTTTTTTTTGGAGTGGTTTTTGCTATAGGGTTTATCAGAAAGACAGTGAGAGATAGAGATACAGAAAGCGAGAAACCACCCCCTGGGGGGGATGGCCACGCCACAATTCCTTCTCCTCCATTCTCCTCTCAGGTTCTTGGACATGCACGCACATGTGCATGGTGTGAGTTTAAGCCACCAGTTCCAGGACTTGAACCACAGTTGACTACATGGGAGTCCATTGACATAACTATTACGCTAACTACTGATCTCTCTAGCACATTTCTCAAGCTGCCAAGTCTGGAACTTGAATTGGGCAATTGGCCATAAAAGATCCAGCTGCCTTAACTACCATGCCACCTACTTTAATTGCCAGAGGGCATTTCCCTCTCTCTCTATCTTTCTTGTTTCTGAACACAAAGAGAGAACAAGAAAGAGAGAAAGCATCCCCTTCCCGCCAGTGGGGTGTGATCATGCTACAGCCTCTTCCCTCCACTTCTTCTTCCTATTGGTTTTGGACATGCACACACATGCATCTGGCATTTTTCAAGCCACCAGAGACAGAATATGAAGCATAGTCAGCCACGTGGGGTCAGTGCCCAATCATTATACTACAGGGCTGGCTCTTACGATTGTATTTAAAACGCTTTAAAAGTAAGAGGGTAGGAGGAAGTGCAGGTAGAAAATTCAGATTCACAGTTGAAAATGCAAAACAGGGAACAAGCATCTGGGCAGAAACTGACTGGAAATAGCAAATGATGGCAAAACGCCTAAGGATGTCTTCTGAATCATTTTATATAGACATATTTTTTGAATTCTAATTTAAAAGTAAGGAAGTTTTAGAGCAAATTTGTTTTAAACTGAGGTTTGTAAAACCTGGAATTATTTTAAAACATTCAAATGAATCGTCTAAAGGGCAGTCTTTTACTATTCAAAGCGGGGACTGCAGACTGCAACCTCCGCCTGATGTGGGAGTCTGTCAGCATGCAGGGTCTCAGGTTCTGAGCCCAGCACCAGCAGCTGGTGTGATGGTTAAGGCGCTGGACTCTTTTTGGCACATGAAAGTCTGAGAAACCCTAAGCCAATTATTTTGTTAGTTGTCTTAACATCCTGGTGACATCCATTTTAACTAAGTATTTTTAAAGTTATTTATTTATTTTATGGGGATGGGGGAGAAAGAGAGAGAGGCACACACCCCTCTAACAAGGTCTTCACACCGTGACCCACCCCAGCCTCAGCCAGCCCAGATCACAGGTACATGTGCTCACCCAGCATGTATAGCAGGCCCTCGGATGTGAACATGAAACCTTCCCAGTGGGTTCAGCGTCCCAGCATGTTGTATTACTGCTGTGCCACTTGTTGATCCCTAAGTTGTTTTTTTTTTTTTGTTCAGTCTAATTGATTCCTGCTCAATGATCTGCTGGGCAAATGAAGCCCCGACTTTCGGCTTGGCCATAAGGCAGAATTCCAATGTCTGTCCTGACTTGGTTCTGTTCGCCCTATACATGCACCTTTGTCTCCAGCCAGGCTGGAAAGTTTCATTCACTGTGGGAGTCTATGTGCCAGACTGCAGACGTACGAGTTACTAGCCTTTTCTCCTGCTGTTCTTTCTGTCTGGGTGGCCTCTTTTCCGTCCCTTGGTGCATGCTGATGTCCTGCTGATCTAGCAGGACCATATCAGATGGTGTATCCTCTGTGAACTCTTGCCACAGAGGAATGCGAGTACTCTCTCTGAACTCCTGTAGCACTTACTTTATACCTCCTTTATGTTTTTTTAAATTATTCATTTAATTTTATTTATTATTATTACTATTATTAATTTGACCATAGAGAGACCGAGAGAGAGAAAGTGAGAAAGCAAGCCACCATGTCTGGGACTCAACGCACAGTCAGCCATGTGGAAGTACAGTGCCTTAACCACCACCCCACCTGCCAGCCCCCAAGGTCTTCTAATTATGGTAGATTTTACTCATAGGGTATTCATCTGAGAGTCTACACCACTCAACTCCTGCTCCATATTGTAAGCTCTTTGGGACAATGCCAATACCTAACTCATTATCATTCCCCCTGAAGTTATTAGCACATGGTGAGCATAAAACCCCAGACAATATAATTTGGTGGATATGAAATAGTAATACACTAGGCTTCACAGATAAGAAAAACAATGGTGATTATCATCTGTGTAGATTTAGAGCCAGACTATATATTTTTTTAAAGGCCTTTGGCATAGGGCATGTGTACTCACTGTCAAGAGATATAGAGAGAGGGGAAGTGAGAAATCACCTCTGGGGGGATGACCATGCCACAGTCCCTTCTCTTCTGTTCTTCTCTTAAGATTTTGGCTACACATGCACCCAAGCCTGAAATGATTTTCAAATTGTCAGGTCCAGCGTTCAAACCATAGTCAGGTATGTGAGAATTGTGTGCCTACACTTACACTCAACCTACTAGCCAAGGGTTGGACTTTTAACAGCTGAAGAACATTCTCTTGCTCAGTTTCTGAGTAATTGCTTCAGTGGAAAAGGATGAAAATGTTTTTTGGGCTTATTATGTTGTGGTTTTACTTGGCCCCAGTATGCATTTAATCTGTGATTTGTCTTCATTGATGTGGGGTGCTAACCAGGATAACCAATCCAATGTGAGAATCTTGGTTCTGCTGCTTTCAGATTAATCCCTTTAAATAAGTCATTTGAGCTAAGCCTCAGTTTTTCATACAATAAGGTGGGACATAGGGAAGACTTTAGCATGGTGCCTGGTACATAAAAAGCATTTAATAAACAGTAACTATTTTGTGATTTCAAAGATAATGATGACAACTGTGATTGGATTAATATTGCTATTTTGTTTTCCTAAAAAAAATTTAAACAACTAGATCTCAAAGTAGTATCTGAATCTACAGAGTTCAATGCTTACCTTCTATGCTGGACAATAGTGAGCAAATGTGATCCCTTGTGAGATATTTCTCACATGCAATTGAAGGATAGAATTACCCCCAAATAAGGAAGTATTATTAACTCAAATATGAAAAAAATAAATTTTCCTTTCACACTGAAGAGCACCTACAGTTTTCAACAACTTTAAAATTAGAAAAATTTGTATAGCATAAACAGACTATTTATTGTCATCATCCCAAACACTGAAAAATAATGAAGGTGGAAGAGAAAAATAATTAGAAAAAAACCAACAGGACTATTTTCCACTTGTGACATTGTCATGGTAAGGGAGAAACCACTCGTTAGAGCAAAATACTTTTCTTTCCTTTTTTTTTTTTTTTTTGTAATAGGAGGAGGAAGAGGATAGACTTACTTTATATAGAGTTATTGTACCAAACCGTGGGGGCAGGCAATCTGTTTATGAAGGCTGACAAGCTCGAAATTCCAGTGGAAATTAATATTACAGTCTTGACTGAATGCCGTAGGACAGTAGGCTAGAAATTCAGGTAAGGTTATTATGATTTTTGTTTTTGTTTGTTTGTTCTTTTAATTTTTAAAATTATTTATCTATTCATTGTTTATGCCAGAGGGCATGCACACAAGGAGAGAGAAAGAGAATGAGAAAGAGACACACCTAGAAAGCACTCCCTGGTGGAGTTTTGGCACAACACGGTTGTTTTTCTCACATTTTTTCACCCTGTCAGGATCCCAGGCATGCTGCCTCTAGGACCAAGATTCAAACCATCATCTGTCATGTGAGATCTGGCCTCTCCCGAACAGCACTTAACCACTGCACTATGGGGTCAACTCTCCTTTTCTGTCTTGCTTGGTTTGTCTTGTCACCTTCTTGTAATAAAAGCAGCACACTTCGTAGCTCAGCAACTATAACATAAAAATCTTCATTAAGTGAAAGGATTTTTATTTATTTATTTATTTTTTGTTGTTCTTGTTGTTTTAGAAAGTACTCACCCCAAGTGGAGAGTGATCATGCCACGATCCCATCTCTTTCACTTGTCCACCTTGTTGGGATTTTGGGCATGTGTGAACCTACATGAGTGTGTTTTTAAGTTTCTGGGCATTAGGATTTGAACCCCGTAGTCAGTCATATGGGATCTAGCTCCCTTAACCAGGCCATGGGACCAACCCAAATTTTTATTTTCTTGAACATCCATCATTGACTAGTTTTCGTTTACTTTACTGTCTCACTTTTCAAAATAATTTTCCTTTGTTTTCTGACTGCCATCTTTGCTCATTCTCTTTAACCTTAGACCTTTGGTATACTAAATAATCTTCTCATCTTTAATATTTGTTGCTTTATTATTAAATTCCCAACTATTTAAGTATATTATGTGTTATTTCCCATGAAATAAATGACTCTGCTCCCCTCTGGGCTTTCTTCAACTTATTTCTTATGGTAAACTCTACAAAATCAAAAAGAGGAATTGACATATTTTTTTATGGCTATTCTCATCAAAAGAGGGTCCCACATTATCCCTTACATTGAAGAGACTTACAAGTTTGCAAGACAAGTAATGGCATTGTGATTCACTGGGCCCCACATAACTGGGATTAGAAAATTACATGAGGTTCTGAAAACCTATTTAGTGGTTTACTATCTAGCTCCCCAATTAGTAACAGGATCTCATTTTCCTTTGGGGAGTGCTATTCTCCTATTCTTAACCATGTGATCAAGTGAAGTTGACCTATCCAATCTGGATGGCCTGGCACATGGCCTGGACCTGACCAGTAGGGTTTCTCTGTTTTTTCTCTCAGCAGATAAGACATAGCTGGAATTGCTACTTTCTATTCTGCTGTCACCAAGGGAGAGCCCACCTGCTGATGAAGCCTGCAGAAAAGCAAAGCTGATGACCTGCTTGGCTCAAAATCAGGCGTTTTACTCATGCAAGCCATTTAAATTCCTGGCTTCTGTCAGTTTGAGCTGTTTTTCTGTGCTGAACTGATCCTACCTGATACAGATAACTTGGTTTCATATACAGTTTTTCTTTCTTCCCTTTTTTTAGAGAGAAAGATTTCTGCTATAGGGTATGTGCATTGGCTAGAGTGACAGAGACAGAAAGTGAGAAATCAACCCCCTGGGGGAATGGCCAGGCCACAATCCCTTCTCCTCCATTCTCCTCTCAGGATTGTGGGCATGCATACATGCACATGCACCCAGTGTGAGAGTTTTAAGCCTCTGGGTCCAGGGTTCAAACCACGGTCTATTACATGGGAGTCCATTGACATAACCATTATGCCATCTGATGGTCTGTCATTCATAGCTTTCTATGACATAGAAGATTAAGGGATAAATTTAGTGCTTTTAAATTTCCCATGATGTTTTTATTATATAGGAACCCTAGAAAAGTCTTTTTACCTTATTTATATAGATTTGGAGGCATCAGAGTCCAGTGATAAGAGCAAAAGCTTTGGGAACAAAACAACAAAAATACTAGTTTTCAAGTTTTATTTCTGCAGCTATATGGCTTTTAGCACATTGCTTTATCTCCCTGACCTTCATGTGTATATACAGTTGTAAGAATCAAGTGTCACGTTGTAAATGTTGGGTAAAGGGCTTAGCATGTGAACAAGTAGGGGTGGGATGGGGGTGTCCTTATGGGAGTAAGAGAGGAAACTCAGAGTACCAACGGGTGGGAAGGAGTCTGCAGCTTCACAGGACAGGAGCAGCCACAATAGTGACCACAGCACCAATTTACAAGCTTTGTCTTGTTGAAAGCAGGCTCTATAGAGATCGGTGGCCTTCACAGCCAGTGAGTCTTCAAACACCTAATACGATGGTGTCACTTATCTTGTACAAACCCTTCAACAGCTATCCATTGTCCAAATTTCTGAACGTGGATAATAAATAAAGCCTTTCCATATCCAGCCCAGGGCCACCGCTAGTATGTATGGTGTCCTTGTGGAAGTAGCATAAAGGTATGAGGGAGAGAGGTTGAATTACAAGGCCCCCTCGTGGGTAGATGCAGAGACGTTATGCATTGTACAAAGAGCAGAGCCTTATACACCAGGACCTGCCTCACTTCCACTTCTCACTTGTGCCTCTTCTCTAAGGGAGGGGTCCCACCTTTCTACTCTCTAGCCATAGTGAATTTCTTACACTTCTTTAAAGGCCTGGCGGCTTTCCTTCCTCTGTTCCTGTTATTGGAATCTTTTATCTCTGTCTGGAATTTTGCTCATTTCCTTGACAACTGGATAATGCCTAACTCTGGCAGCTGTGAGCAATTCCCCAAGGAAGCCTTCCTTGAAACATTTAAGCTAAGCATTCCCTTAGCATCCCATACTTGCCTCTTCCAGGATACAACCAAATGTTATTTTTATTGTAGTTGCTTATTCAATGGATTTTGTGCCTAGACCACTGGGTCTCAACACTTGGAGGAATCACAGTCACTTTGGGTTTGAATTAAAAATGTAAAATTTGGGGGGCCAGCATATGGCATAATGGTTATGTTGCTGGACTCCCACATGGCCAACCACAGTTCAAGTCCTGGACCTGATGGCTTCAAACTCACACTGAGTGTCTGTGTGCATGCCCAAGATCCCAGGAGGAGAATGGAAGAGAAGGATTTGTGGTGTGGCCATTCCCCCTGGTGGTGGGGAGGGGTGATTTCTCACTTTCTTTCTTGCTGTCTCTCTCTCTCTATCTTTCTGGTGAGCTCATACATCCTAAGGTAAAAACCTTAAAAAATAAAAAATAAAAAGTTTAAATCCAATCCTGGAAATTCTGCTTCATTAACTCTGAGCCCTAGCAATCAAGTTTTCTAATATAGGCTAAGGGCATGGGCACTGGTCTCAGACTTCCAAGTTTGAGTCATGGCTCTGCTCTTTTCTAATAGTGTGATCTTGGGCAAAGTAATTATTCTGTTGTCTTAGTTTTCTCATCTGTAAAATGAGGGTAATATGAAAGCTCAAATATAGGGTTGGTCTAGGAACAGAATTATAATCCATGTAAAGCATTTGGCTCTATGGCTGACACACACAGTTGAGTAGCTATTATCATTCATGATGGCTTCGTTGCAGGGGGTCACAGGACTTCACTTCAAGAGACGTGTGCTAAATGGTGAATGCTCATGGTTAGTACTCAGTCTGCCTTATTCATTTGAGTCTCCAAAACCTAGTACTATGCCTGGCACATAGGAATCATTTAATACTTTTCTGGCTCCTTTGATATTTGAAATCTGCACCAGCCATTTGGCACCTCTCCACATGGCGCATGTCACGCAGTACTTTATGGTTTATGTCTTATCCATCATCCAGAGCAGAACCTTTATCAGAGCTGAGAACATGTGCAGTGCTCCTAGGGTCTCTACCCAACATGACTTCCCACAGTGCTGCTTCATGGAGCAGAGCTGAGCTCACGCTATACCCAGAGTCCCAGGTCTTGCAGCATCCGACATGATTCTCCACATATTATAGAGCATTGAGTTCTCACTCTTTTTCTTTTCTAACATGCCAGGAGACAGAGACACAATCCATCATCCTTAGTAATGGTAGCCTTAGTTCAGTGATTCTCAGTGGACTGGGAACGAATGTGACTCTTCTGACTGGCAGAGAGACACCTGAAGCATGCACAGAGTAACTACTGGAGACACAGAGATCCGAGTCAAGAGAAGGAGAACCAAAAATGCCAGTGGAAACCAAATATGCCTTGTCATTTTCCTTGATTATAATTTCCTTATTGGTGGCTAGATTGAGACCTGCACTGTCGGGATGCCAGAAGAAAGATTGGTGATGGTGAGCCTTCACTCTTAAAGAATATTGAGCACCAGTAAGAAATTACTGTGAGTTCTTTAAGCCTTCTGAGGTTTCATTAATTCTTGTCGCATGTTATTAATCCCCCTCTTATGCTACAAATGTTGGTACTTCCTCAAGGATCAAGTAGGGACTGTCCCTTACCAG
This sequence comes from Tupaia belangeri chinensis, assembly GCF_000334495.1. Classification (NCBI taxonomy): domain Eukaryota; kingdom Metazoa; phylum Chordata; class Mammalia; order Scandentia; family Tupaiidae; genus Tupaia; species Tupaia belangeri. The sequence continues at coordinate 926,333 of NW_006204037.1, read as the reverse complement.
ATTTGTAGTTCCCCAAGTGGATCGGCCTATTATCTCTTCTGGGCATTTGGTTTCCACAGGGTCACATTGGGGTCATCACTTGTGACTCTTCTAACTGGCAGAGAATCACCTGAAGTGTGCACAGAATGACTACTGGAGACACAGAGAAATGAGTAAAGAGAGAGAAGGAGAGGCCATACCAGGTATATGCCTGCTAAGCCTCTCTCATCCTCTGTATTTATTAGTGCAAAGGAGGAAGGAAAGTTATTTTTAAGAGAAAGTTGTTTCTTAGTTAGAAAAATAGGAGGAATTCCAGAGCATGTTGGTTTTGTTATCATCTATGGTGGGGACAGGGGGTAAGACTAAATAACACCAGAGGTTGGATAGAACACCTTGGAACCTTGGAATCTGGAAAAATATATATTTATCAGATCACACATCCTTTTTTTTTTTTTTTTTTTTTTTTTGAGAGGTTTTGCTATAGGGTGCGTACACTCGCCAAAGAGACAGAGAGATAGAAAGTGAGAAATCACCCCCCAGTGATTGGATGGCCACACCTCAATCCCTTCTCCTCCATTCTCCTCTCGGGATCTTGGGCATGCACGCACATGCACCCAACGTGAGTTTAAGCCACTGGGTCTAGGACTTGAACCGTGGTCGACTACATGGGAGTCCAATGACATAGCCATTACGCTAACTGCTGGTTCTGAGATCCCACACCCTTCTAATGGCCTCCTGTTGTTTGTAAGCAGAAAGGCCACATTCCCTGAGCATGCATTCACTCATTCACTCAGAATCCATAGATCCATGTTCTATGGATTCATGTTCTAGAAGCATGGTATTTCTGTTGTTCTCTAGCAGACAAATGTTTCAAAAGCAGCTCTTTGGATAAAGGTGAGGGAGCCTTGGTTTTAAGTGATTGACAATTTCCATGTTACACTCCTACCCTGTCTAATTTCATGCTACAATGAGATGTCAGTGAAGGTACCATTGGAAAGAGATGTGTACAGTCTACTTCTGTGAGCTGGTAAGAGCTGGCCCAGCATGCAGTGTGTGGGTAAATGGGGATTATAATCTCTAGGGCAATGTATGCAGTGTGCAGATGAAAAGCTCCCCAGATCTGAGAAGTTGCTTTGAGGGGCACTCTACTTACCTCCCTTGCCACTGAGAGTTATCTTTATGGAAACTTGACAAGTGTAGCAAGCTGCTGGGGCTTGGAGGAGGAACATAAGGGACATGGATGATCATTTTTTAAAGGTTTTATCCAGATACTTGGGTCAGGAGTGGCAGTGTAAGCCAGGATAAGAGTAGCTTGGGTGTTAAAGCATAGCATTATGCATAACACTCCTGATGATGCTAATTGCAACCATTCCTGCAAGAGCTTCTCCTGTCACTGGTGATTTCTTTCTCAGATGGGTTTTAAACAGTTGGAAAGTTTCATTATTAGATGATTTCACAGTTACCAGTGTTTATTGATTAGAATGAGTTAAACTATTCCAGTTGATTTCTAATACCTTATAACATGTCTATGCATTTGTTCACTTAGTTCTCAGAACAACCTGAGAAAGTAGATGCTATGACTATGTCTTGTACAGATGTGGAAATAGAAGCATAGGGAGAGGGGTAAATTCCTCAAGAGCACATGGCTGGTCGATGGGAGAGATTTGAACCTAGACCATGTGGCCAGATACAAAGCTCTGAAGAGTTGCACCTGTCTCTTTTCCTGGACTGTGGATTAGGGTGGCGGGTGGGTGGGTGGAGGGTAATGGCACAAGGTCACCTTGTATTCTCTCATCTACCTTTACCCAGTCCCATAGGAGGGGACTGTGTAAATCAATAGCTATCAATATGATGTTCCTAAGAAAGTATTGACTATCATTTGCCTCAAAATCCTTCCAGGGAAGACCTTCTTGGTCAATGTTATCCTGAGAGACACTAGCAATCTTTCCCTCGGAATTGCTCTGCTGTCCTCCCTAGGAATTGCTCTGATGTCCTACTCATGGCCATGTGAGTGGAGCACAGAGTACCAGTTAGCCTTCAATATTCATTCTTTACTTTTTACATAGTAACAGAAGTTCTAACTGACAAAAATCCATTTCCCAGCTTCTCTTGCAGGAAGCCTTATTTTCCCTTCCCTTGGTGTGGCCCAGTGACTACTTTCTGGACATCTTGATATGACCAAAAGGGAATTCTGCAATTTCTGAGTTGTGCTTTTGCAACAGGGGTTAGACACAGTGAATAGGTAAATAGGGTGGGGACCCCCCAAGGAAGAGTCACTATGATAGGAAATGGACACACACATATATTAAGATAGAACCAGCTTATAATATGGGGTCCCTCTGGTCAAGCTTTTAATAAAAATCATTCACTGCTCTCTCTGGTTGCTCACACAGAGAACTGCTTATAACCAGAGGGGTTTATAGTTTGCTTGAGATAATGTCAGCTAACCAAAAGAGCAAAAGACCTGGAGAAATAATTTACTCTTGAATCTGCAGGATAAGGAGACCCCCTGACATCACAAAAACAAATTTTAAGACCAGTGGTGATTTTTTTCTTTTGGAGAGGTATTCACTATAGGGCTCGTACGCTTGCCACACAGACAGTGAGTGAGAGAGAGACAGGAAGAGCACGGTGATGCTGCAATCCCTTCTCCTCCCTTCTCCCCTTGCAACCTTGGGCATGCATGCACATGCCCGGCGTGAGTTTAAGCCACCGAGTCCAGGACTCAAACCATGGGAGTTCAGCAACATAGCCATTATGTGAACTGCTGGTCCCGAGACCGGTGGTGATATTGTGGTAGGCAGTTAGCTAGAAATGAGCAGGAAGTCCTAAGATAATAGCAGAAGGACATCAGCCACATCAATCCCAACTAACAGGAGTTACAATCAGACCCACTTGGAGAACTCCTTCCTCCCACCCACCTCCTGGTGCTGGAAAGGTCATTATCATCCCTCATGGGGTCCCAAGTAAACACACAGAAATTCATCACCAGTCTAGGATGTTAAGTCAACATCCTGATTCCCACTGAGGCAAGAAACTAATTGGGCAGTTCATCTAGACACACATGCTCACACCTTCAAAGACCACGCTGGGCCTGGTGAAGATTAATTCCTCACCTGTGAGAGAAATGTGGAAGTCCATGAAGTCAAACAAAGAACTCAGATGTTATGACAGACCTTCCCCTGCTAAATATTCATTACTAACTCCTAGAATAAATGTAACAACTAACTTTATACTCAGGGAAGTTGTCTTTCTCTGGAAGTTGCCCACTTGCTTGCCTTTCAGGCTTAGGGTATACTTCTTTTCTATTAAAAATCCTCATTTTCCTACTAAAACTCTTTTCCTTCTTTCCAGTGGTTTTTTTTTTGTTTTTGTTTTTGTTTTGGTTTTCCTATAGGGCATGTGAGCTCACTGAAGAGACAGAGGGAGACAGAGAGACAGAAAGCGAGAAATCACCCCCCTCCCAGGGAGGGGATGGCCACACCGCAATCCCTTCTCCTCAATTCTGCTGTCAGGATTTGGGCACTCATGTACAAGCATCCAGTGTGAGTTTGAAGCCATTGGGTCTGGGACTCAAACCACGGTTGACCACGTAGGAGTCAAACAACATAACTATTATGACATCTGCTGGTCCCAGTGATTGTGGTTTTTAATTTTATGACTCAAGGCAGGTCTCTAATCTTAGAGATCTGGGCCCAACGAACCAGGATTTTAGACAACACAGCTCAACACCCCCATCCTACGACAGCACTCTCTACAGATAACTCACCCTCTGCAAACACTAAGCTTGTCAACCAGCTGGCATTTCTCCTCAATATGATAGCCAGTCTTTCTGCAAGCTGCTTCTCTCTTCTCACATCAAGTCAGCTTTTCAGAGACTAAACAAGTCTAAATAAAAACCAAAAGCCCAAAAAAAGCCCCTCTGACCCAGATAAAAACCCCTCGCCTCTGTTCTTCTTTGGCAACACATTTTAACAGGAGCTCTATACCTCCTTCCCTCTTTAAACTCTGTTTTGTCATTCCTTCTCTGTTCCACGTCTCTAATTCTTTGTGAAAGTGAGACACAGAAATTCATCACCAGGCTGGTTTATAAGATGAAGAATAGGGCTTACTGCTGCTCCTGCATTGGGTGTTGGGCCCATGCACTTCCTGCATCACTTTGTAAAGAAAGCATGTGCCCTCCCTTTGCCATTGCTTTCTTGCTAAACAAGATGGTGGACACTGTGAGTTAGAAAATGTGCCTGAAGCCTAGACTCCTGACTGCTTTGAGGGCCAGTGCTACAGTATCAGCTTGGATTTTTTATGGGAAAGAAAGAAACTTTGATCTGGTCAAACGACTTTAAAAACATTTTATTTATTTTATTATTCTAAGGGGGGCAGGGAGCATCCCAGACAGGTCTCTTCACAGGCAGTCCTCCTCTTTCCATCCATCTCAGCATCCCAACTCATGAGTATGTGCGTGCATGACTGGCATGCTCAGGGAGGGCCTGGGATGTGAACCTAGGCCATTGACAGGGTAGGTTGTGTCGTGCCACCACTGAACCACCATTTGGCCTTGTTTAAACCTTTCTTTTTTTAAGAGAGATTTTTTGCTATAGGGTGCATGTTCTCACTGGAGAGACATTGAGACGGAGAAACAGAAAGTGAGAAATCATCCCCCACAGGGATAGCCACACCACAATCCCTTCTCCTCCATTCTCCTCTCAGGATCTTGGGCATGCATGCACCCACGCCTGGCATGAGTATAAGTCACCAGATCTGGGACTTGAACTGTGTTTGAGTACATGGGAGCCCAGCGATGTAGCCATTACATCATCTTCAGGTCCCTCTTTAAACCACTCTTAAACTCTGTATGGCAACATTGAAGTCTAACTAGAACATCGAGAAATACTCAGCTTTTGATCAACCATAGTGTTTACCTCACCTTTTTTACAGATTGTTCTTTCTTTTTACACAGACCTTTTATGCTCCTGTTACTGGCTGGTATCCCATCCCCTAGGCCAGTCAAAGAGCACTCCAGCCCTCAGTTGTCCTCACTGAGAATGTTATTTTTCCACTTCTCCAAATAATCGAATGTTCAGATCCCCTTTCTCTTTGGTCTCTGGTTTGTGGTTGAGCCCACCTATATTGAGGAGATGAGGTGTAAGCTGAGATTCAGCATAGCTTAGAGACTACACCGAGCAAGACCAGGAACAAGATAAAAGCCGAGTGTCTGGTGATGCAGTGAACCACATCTTTGTTTGCAATGAGGAGCCAGGGAACAGGAAAAAAAGGTCAATCAAGATTAAAACAAAAAGTCAGGCATATATGTACGAACAAAGATAAAGGACTCTTTGAAGACTGAAACATAACAGCGAGTGAAAGTCAGATGTGCAATTGAAAGAAGAAAAATAAACACTATGGAAAAATGCAGAGAGCTTTGGAACTTAAAGGAAATTGTCTCCAAGAAGACATACTCAGAGCCTGACATTTGTAGCAGAAAGTCATAGCTGACCCGGCTGAGATCCACCTAGAAGCTGGGGGAGTAGCCGACAGGACCTGAGCCAGCCTCCCGGAATTCTCCAGCTGAGACCTCACAGCTTGCTGTCAGCTTTCTCCTCTAACAGACACTTGCAATGTGGCAGACAGTGCACTGGCTCCCTTGACATCCCTTCCAGTCTTTTTCCTTTGCCTACAGCAGAGGGAGGGGTGTTAGAAAGATGCATTTAAAGCCCGGTTCTGGGTGCAGCTTAGGTTCTGCTGAGCCACATGCTATTGTGAAGGAGAAAGTGACCCTTTGAAGCAGAGTTTGCACTTTCTGGTTCCTGATGTCATGGATGCAGAGTGACAGGCGCCAGTGAACCAGTGATTTCCACGAGAGCAGCCCTTGCGTGGTCGGTTGTCTCCTAAGGCTGTATATCATCTAGCCCTGGCTTATTGGCATGCGGGAGATTCTGTAAGCCACTAATAAATTCTTGCTTAAAATCGTCAAAGTGGATTACAGTGTTTGCAACTAAGTGTACTAGCTGATACATTCATATTGTTTTATGCTGTCGCTAAATCTTTAATGTCTGGTATAATGTCTTTCCTCCACAGATAGTATATTCAAAAAACTTGGAGGTAGAGAACATGTTGTGTTCCTTTTTGAATCATTTTTGTTTATGCCTTCATGAGTGCTAAAAGCATAGTCAGAGGAGCCAGTAGATAGTGTAATGGTTGCTGGACTCCCACGTAGTCGACCACAGTTCAGGTCCTAGACCTGGAGGCTTGAAACTCATGCCAGGTGTGTGTGCATGCATGCCCAAGAACCGAACAGGAAAATAGAGGAGAAAGGACTGTGTGGTGTGGCCCCATCCCTCCTGGGGAGTAATTTCTCACTTTCTGTCTCTCCAGAGACTGCATGTACCCTATAGCAAAAATCTCACAAAGAAAAAAAAAGAAAACACAGTAGGAGATCAAAAAATAAAACACAAAAAATACTTGTTTTATTGAAAAAAAAAGTGGTCTTTCTGGAAAAGGTTAATGTGAGCTAGAGCAATGATATCCCTAGGAGGTGTATAAAATTCCACTGTATGGGACCAGCAGTTGGTGTAAAGCCTATGTTGCTGGACTCTCATGCAATTCAACCGCAGTTTGAGTCCTGACCCAGTGGCTTAAACTCATACCAGGCACGTGGGCGTGCGTGCCCAAGATCTCGAGAGGAGAATGGAGGACAAGGGATTGCGGTGTGACCATCCTCCCCAGGGCGTGATTTCTCACTTTCTGTCTCTTTGTCTTTCTGGCCAGCGCATGCACCCTATAGCAAACACCTCTCAAAAAAAAAAAAAAAAAAAAAAATTCCATTGTAAGGCAAGAAATAAATGTTAGAAAGTCTATGTAAATAGAAACTTTAATTTTTATATAGACTTGTTATTACATTTAATGTTTAATAAGTAGTACATGTATATTCACAATTAAATCTGCATGACCAAAAGAATTTACTGATACGGGTGAGAAAGAAAAATATTTAGTGTTCAAAATATTTAGCGTTCACTGGACTGAGTGACCTCTTGCTTCTTTTAAGTGATATATTATCTTTCTATATCAATATATAAATATATGTTAATCAGTCAGCAATGTCTGAGAGCCACGACAGCCCGGAGAAAGTAGAGTGCCATCTGGTGGTGCTTTCCTGAACCTGCAGCGTTCACCCTTTTGTTCCCGAGAACAGCCTTGCGTTAGCTTCAGGCTGAGCGCACTGCAGGGAGAGGAAAAAAGGTGAGTTGGCTGTGTGTCAGTGGTTGAAGGAGAGAGTGAAACTGGTTCAAAGGAAACGGAAAGGAAGGGGTGAAGGAGGAACACAGAGTCCGGGTGAGACACCAGAGAAGAGGGACACAGGTGGGTACAGAGGGGAAGAAGAATAAAACAGCCTGTATTAAAAGGCACCGTGCAATGAGGACAGAAACACATGGCAAAGATCGTGCCCCCTGGGTTCTACCGATCCACACTCATCACCAAAAAATAGCAAAGGCCAGGGTGGAGGTAGCTTGAGCCCTGGCTCCTCTCTGCCTCCCTCTTCCCCTGGAGCCAGGATGTCATCACAGGACAGTGATCCCTAAGGGTGAGCTTCACCTCCCCAAGAAAGAAATTATCTTTAAGGGAAAACAAAAACAAAAAACACCCAACTTCTACCTAACCACATAAAATACAGCCTGAAATCCTCTCTCTCCCTACCGGATGAATGATGCGATTTTTGCTGCTTTTGATCTTATTCATCCTTGACGCAACTGCTCCTCTGGGGGAATTCTGGTCGCCAAGAACATTGGAACAGACACAGCGTTTTTCTTGGGCTTGGGCGGCTCAAGGTCACTGGCTGTAACGTCAGAGGAGGCTGTTCCTTGGGATAATGGAACTGAACAGTGACAATTATGCTTCCCAGCAGATGCCCATGTCCTTAAACTGCCCGCTGGAGAGGGAAACAACGAAGAGGACATTTGAGTAGTCCTAGAGTGAGGAGCCAGGACTGTCCCGTGGTGAGCAGAGTGCATGGAGAGGCAGCTGATGGCTGATC